>NW_009722367.1:0-43653 GCF_000703405.1 Apaloderma vittatum
ATGCATTGGGCTGGAAGGGACCTTTAAACGTAATGTAGTCCAACCCCCACGCAGTGAGCAGGGACATATTTAAGTAGATCAAGTTGTTCAGAGCTCCATCAAGCCTAACCTTGAATGCCTCCAGAGATGGAGTCTCCACCACCTTTCTGGGCAACTTGTTCCAGTGCTTTGCTACCCTCATAGTAAAGAATTTCTTCCTGATATCTAGTCTGAATCTGCCCTGCTCTAGCTTCAAACCATTGTCCCTCATCCTTCTTCCTAACATCCAGTCCAAATCTACCCTGCTTTAGCTTAAAACCATTGTCCCTCATCCTACTGCTATATACCCTTGTAAACAGTCCCTCCTCAGCTTTCCTGTAGGCCCCCTTCATGTACTGTAAGGCTGCTATAAGGTCTCCCTGGAGCTTTCTTTAGGCTGAATGACTCCAACTCTACAATTACTTGAAAGGACATTGTAGAGAGGTTGGTGCTGGTCTCTTCTCACAGGTAATTAGGGACAGAACCAGTGGGAATGGTTGCAAGTTTAGATTGGACATTAGGAAGAAATTCTTCACAGAAAGAGTGGTCAGACACTGGAACGGACTGCCTAGGGAGGGCGTCGAGTCATCATCCCTGGATATGTTCAAGTATCGTTTAGATGTAGTGTTGGGTGATATAGTTTAGCGGTGAACTTGTAGTGTAGAGTTAACGGTTGGACTCAATGATCCCAAGGGTCTTTTCCAACCTGAACTGTTCTATGATTCTGTGATTCTATGATTCTTTCAGCCTGTTTTCATAAGAAAGGTGTTTCAGCCCTCTGATCATTTTTGTGCCCCTCCTCTGGACTTGCTCCAACAAGTCCACGTCCTTCCTGTGTTGAGGGCTGTAGATATCAACAGTATTCCAGGTGGGGTCTCAGCAGAGTGGAGAGACAGAATCACCTCTCTTGACCTGCTGGCCACACTTTTTTTGATGCAGCCCAGGATGCAATTAGCCTTCTGGGCTGTGAGCGTCCATTGTTGGCTTGTGTCCAGCAGGGCCTAGAGCATGAGTGTCATTTACTTATACCAGATCACACTTTCAGGATGAAATATTTGCTCTGTAAAGGACAGGAAGTTTCGAAATTAAGTTTTTTATTTTTCTGCATGCCGTTGTAAAATCATGTTTATGAATGGAAATATGTAGGGAAGCACGCTTTCAGTCTCATGGTCTTATTAAATGTTTTTAAGAGAATGTAGTCTCCTATTGCTTCCTGGATAAACAAAATTAAAATCATTAGACAGGAATGAATTATATGAAGCAATAGTAAAGTTGCAATGCACAGTGCCATCTCTGGAAATAACTACAAGTTAAAATTCCAAATTCTGTCCTGTAGTGAGTGTTTGAATTAAAGTTTTAGGTAAGCAAAACACTGGAGTAAGATATAAGATCACAAATCATGGACACTTAAGCTATTCCTTGTATAAATAGGTCCTGATGAGAGGTAAGAACTTAATGACTAAAGAGAAAGGAGTGAGAAAAGACCCACAAGTAGTGAAAGAAGGTGTCAAAGAACAGCTGTATAACTTTGTTGGGGAGGAAGATTTCTCCTCTACAGTATGCATAGAATGGTTTGACGATTCCCTCATGATTCTCATGGTGTGCCACCATGAAATTTTAATGATGGTCTGCTTATGATGGGTTGCATCATGCTCCTTCATTAATAGTATCAGGCTTGTCTGTAACAAGCTGTGGAATAGCATACCAGAGTTAGAAGGCAGTGTGCTAGTAAGGGCCTTCAAACTGTTGCCCTGAGGCATGCTAAGGACACTGCAGCACAGGCAAGGTCTTATGGAGACAAACCAGAGTCTTCTGAGTTAGTAGGAACCAACAGGTAAACATCCATGAAACATCTTAAGTGAATTAAGGAGTGTTCCTCTAAGAAGGTGACTCAGCCAACAGCCCAGCTGAAGTGCCCCTACACCAATGCACACAGCATGGGCAACAAACATGAGGAGTTGGAAGCTACCATGCTGCTGGAAATCTACAACGTAGTGGCCACTACTGAAACTTGGTGAGACAAAACTTATGACTGGAGTGTGACTGTTGACTGCTATAGGCTCTTTAGAAGGGACGGGCAAGGAAGGAGGAGCAGAGACATTGTCCTCTATGTTAAGAGACAATCAGAATGTGAAGAGATATCCCTAAAGAATAGCCAAGAGCAAGTCCAAAGCTTATGGGTAGGAGTTAGAGACCGAGGCAACAAGGGGAACCATAGGTTTGTGTCTACTACAGTCCTCCTGATCAAGGGGAGACTACTGGACGAAGCCTTCTTACTCCAGCTACAGCAGGCATTGTGCTTGCAGGCTCTCATCCTGCTGGGGGACTTCAACCACCCTGATGTCTACTGGAAAAGTAACACAGGAAGCTGTAGACAACTCAGGACACTCCTGGAGTGCATCGAGCACAACTTCTTAAGCCAGGGAATAGACAGCCCTACCAACACTGGAGCAGATGGTCACTAATGAAAGAGAGTTTATCAGTTATGTCAAGATTGGAAACAGCCTGGGCTGCAGTCCTCATGGAGTTCACAGTCCTGAGAGATACAAGTGAGATGAGGAGAATAGTCAGGACATTGAATATTAGGAAACCGAATTTCCAGCTCTTCAGGGAGTTAGTCAATAGGACCACCTGTGAAACCATTCTCAGGGACAATGGAGAAGAACAGAACTGCCAGACCTTTAAGGATGTTTTCCATAGAGCACAAGAGCTCTCAGTCCTCAGGTGCAAGAAATCAGGCAACGAAAGGAAGAGACCAGCCTGGTGAAGTTGAGACTTGTCAGTCAAACTAAAAGGCAAGAAGGAACTGCACAGGTAGTTCAAGCGGGGACAGGTATAATGGGAGTAGTATAGGTACACTGCCTGGATATGTAGGGGTGAGGTCAGGAAGGCCAAGGTATGGCTCAGGCTAAACTTGCCAAGGGATGCAAAGAATAACAAGAAAAGCTTCTACAGGTATGTTGACCAGAAAAGGAAGATTAAAGAAAGTGTAGCCCCTGATGAGCAAGAATAACAAGCTGCTAACAACAGGCAAAGAGAAGGCTGAGGTTATCAACAACATTTTTGCCTTAGTCTTCACTGGCAACATTTTTGCCTTAGTCTTCACCGGCAACCTCTCTCCTCACACATCCTGAGTTGAAGGACCACAAGACAGGGACCAGAGAGACAAAGTCCCTCCTGCTCTAAGTAAAGAAAAGGTTTGTGACCATTGAGGAACAAAAACATACACAAGACTACGGGACCTGATGAGATGCCTCCCAGAATCCTGAGGGAATTGGCTGATGTAGTTGCCAAGGCACTCTCCATGATATCTGAAAAGTCATCTCAGGTTAGTGTATATATATATGAATACTCTAAAAGTGAATTGTAAAATCACAAAGGCTGCAGTAATTTTAGTTTTATCTATTTATACAGCAAAATCCTGGCGAAGATTCGTAACTCCACAAGAGAGCTAAAGCCTGGGAGCCAGTGTGAAATAGATGATACCTTGATGCACAAAACAAAGGACATGTCCTGCAGTACACAACCTCTTTCCATTCCCAAAGAACAGTTAATTTGATAACTATCAGCACTGCAGGAGTTCCATATTTTAAGTAGTAGATTTTGTAAACGTGATGTAATACCAAAAGACCAACTTAAATGGGCCAAAAGTACTTTCCTTAGTTACACCTGAGGTACCTGAATGTACTCAAGTCCAGGGGACCTGATGAGATGCATCCCAGAGTCCTGAGGGAATTGGCTGATGTAGTTGCCAAGACACTGTCCATGATATTTGAAAAGTCATGACAGTCAAGCGAGGTCCCTGGGGACTTGAAGAAGAGAAGCATTACATCCATTTTTAGAAAGGGTAGAAAGGTGGACCCAGAGAACTACAAAGCTGTCAGCCTCACCTCTGTGAGATCATTCAGTAGGTCCTCCTAGAAGCAATGTTAAGGTATATGGAGGACAGGGAGGTGACTTGACACAGCCAGCATGGCTTCACCAAGGGCAAGTCCTGCCTGATCGACCTAGTGGCTTTCTGTGATGGAGTGACTACGTCACTGGACCAGGCAAGAGCAATGGATGTCATCTGTCCAAACTTCCGTAAAGGCCTTTGACACAATTTGCCACAATATCCTTTGCTCTAAGTTGGAGTGATATTGGTGGATGGATCCTTCCCTCTAAGTTGGAGTGATATTGGTGGATAAGGATGGTCACACCCAGAGTTTAACTAGTTAACAGCTACATATCCGGTTTGATATGGATAACAAGTGGTGTCCCTCAAGGTCCGTACTGGGACCAGAGCTGTTTAATATCTTCATCAGTGATATAGACAGTGGGATTGAGTGCATCCTGAGCAAGTTTGCAGGTAACACCAAGCTGACTGGAGCAGTCAACATGCACGAGGTATGGGATGTCATCCAGAGGGACCAAGACAGAGGAACAATCTGGAGAAGCAGGCCTATGTGAACTTCATTAAGGTTCAACAAGGCCAAGAGTAAGGTCCTGCACCTGGGTCAGGGCAATCTTCATTACCAATACAGGCTGAGAGATGATGTCCTGGAAAAGGCTTTGGGGGTACTGATGGATGAAAAGCTGTACATGAGTCAGAAATGTGCACTTGAAGCCCAGAAAGCAAATCGCATTCCACCTGCATCAAAAGGAGTATGGCCAGCAGATTAAGAGAGGTGATTCTGCCCCTCTACTCTGCTCTGGTGAGTTGTCACCTGCAGTGTTGTGTCCATCTCTGGAGGCCTCAACACAAGAAAGACATGGATGGAGGCTGTTTAGCTCAGTGGTTTGAGCGCGGTGCTGGCAATAAGGATCAACACCAAGGCCGTGGGTTCGATTCCCGCTCGGTCCCCATGTGTTGACATGTCTAGTCGAGAGGTGGCATCCCTGCCCAAAACAGGGAGGTTGGGCTAGATGATCTCTAAGGTCCCTTCCAGCCTAGGCCATTCTATGATTCTATGATTCTATGTGTTGGAGCAAGTCCAGAGGAGGGCCACAAAAATGATCCCTCTTATCATAGGAGAGGTGCTGGAGCACCTTTCCTATGAAGACAGTCTGAGAGGGTTGTTGTTCAATCTGGAGAAGTGTCTAGTGACATCCTATTGCAGGTTTTCAGTATTTATAGAGAACCTATAAGAAAGATTCAGGCAACATTTTTAGTAAGGCTTGTTCTGACCAGACAAGGGACAATGGGTTTAAACTGAAAGAGGGTAGATTTAGACTGGATATAAGGATGAAATTTTTTACAATGAGGGTGGTGAAACACTGGAATAGGTTGTCCAAAGAGGTGGTGGAGGCTCCATCCCTGGTGACATTCATCCCTTGTCAGGCTTGACGAGGCTCTGGTTCAAACATCTAGTTGAAGATGTCCTTGCTTACTGTCGTGGGATTGGGCTGGATGACCTTTGTGGTCCCTTCCAAACTAGTGCATTCTATGATTCTATTCTAGGATTTTAAGAGACGCAAATCGTGGAGCACACAGTGCTGCCTACCACCCTGCTATAGCACGCTTTAGTGATGCATGGTAGTCCCTCTGTTCATGATCTTTCACACAAGAAATGCCCATTACTGCAGCAGAGCAGTAGAAAAGAAGAATCTCTGTCACATCACTTACAGTCAGACTCCTAGCATTCAAGGTTTGTTCATAGTGCCTCAGAAGGTGGCGCTTTTTAGAGAAGCCTCACTTATATGGAAATAATTGCTATGAGAATCCAAAAGCTGCAATGTGTGCCAGGGTCACAGCTGAGCTGGTTGAATGCTTTCTTGGACAGATGATTTGGAAATCCATCACCTTTGTTTATACCACACCTATAAAATGATAAGAGATTAATAGTTTTCAAGTTTTTACCTGAAAATTAGAAGATTTATCCTTGACTCCTCATGCGTGTTCTTTAGCCTGTTCTTTTGCTTTGTGTCTTGATTTGATATACTTTGAAGAAAAGAAAAGCTTTCAAGATCAATACCAGTAACCTATCAATAGCCTACTGTGGCCAAAACCCTCTCCTCTCTACAAAGCCAACTACTCGGAAATTGAGCACAGTGGTGACGAGCTTGAAAGCATTTGGATTAGGTTAAGGGTCAGTAAAGATATTGCTGTGGGAGTCTGCTATAGACATCCCAGTCAGGGCAGTGAGGTAGATGAAACTTTCTACAAACAGCTGGGAGAAATCTCACGTTCACTTGCCATTGTTCTTGTGGGGGACTTTAACCTTCCAGATATCTGCTGGGAATACAACACAGCAGAGAGGGAACAATTCGGGAGGTTCCTGAAATGTGTGGAGGATAAATTCATCACACAGCTGGTAAGCGAATCGACCAGGGAAAGTGCCCTGCTGGACCTTCTGTTTGTGAACAGAGAAAGTCTAGTGGAAGATGTGGCAGTTGGATGCCGTCTAGGAACCCGTGATCACAAAATTATGAAGTTCTCTACTCTTGGCAATGCTAGGAAGAGTGACAGCAAAGCTGCCACTTGGGACTTCCAAAGGGTAGACTTTGATCTGTTTGAGAGGTCACTCAATAAAATCCCTTGAGAATCGGTGTTGAAGGGTATAGGAGTGCAGAAAGGCTGGACACTCCTTAGGGAGGAAACCTTGAAGGCACAGGAGCAGGCCATCCCTACGTGGCTTAAGACAAACTGGTGGCAGAGAAGACCAGCCTGGATGAATAGAGACATATTGCTGAAGATCAGGGGAAAAAGGAGAGTTTATGGCCTCTGGAAAAGAGGGCAGGCCACTCATATTGAGTATAAGGATAACGTTAGATTATGTAGGGATATTATTATAAGCTCCAAGGCCCAGTTGGAAATTAATCTGGCTTTAAAAGTAAAGGACTATAAGAAAAGTTTTTATAAATTCTTTAATAACAAAAGAAAGAACAGAAAGAAACTCCATCCCCTGCTAGACCCAGAAGGAAATACAGTAACAAAAGGGTTGTCAGCCATTGGAACAGGCTGCCCAGGGAAGTTGTTAAATCACTGTCCCTGGAGGTATTTAAGAAACTAGTGGATGTTTCTTTGGAGAGAATTGTTTAGTAGGTTGATAGGGCTGGGACAAAGGCTGGACTTGATGATCTTCTAGGTCTCTTCCAGCTGATACAATTCTATGATTCTATGAAGCTATACTTGACCTCCTCTGTTCCTTCTTGCCATCTATAGCGGACAGGTGTGTGAGTGTTTGCATTAAACATTTCTTGGACAAAAATGAGAACAGTTTCTGGCCGTGTGAGGCAAACTGATAAGTGCCAAATAGAATGTGGTAGAGTGATCTGATAAGGCTAAGCAAAGAGATATCTCAAACAGCCTTGGCCCAAATGTGCATGAGTCCAAGAGTCCTGCAAGGCAAAGTAGTTTTGTCTGGTAACATATCTTCCAAGGAGATAGGGCAATTGCGTATGCTAATGAGGATTATTGCAAACGATGAAGTGTCTTGATTCCCTACCTCACATACTGCATGTCCACATGTAGAAAACTGTATGAATTGAGGCAAGGAAAAGCAAAGAGTAAGACCGAAGAAGAAGAAGAAGAAGAAGCAGAAGCAAGACACAGAAGCATGTAGAAAGAGATGAAGACAACAAGAAGAAGCGAAGAAGGAGAAGCAAAGATGATGGCATCCCTGAACCCTCATTGGTGGGACAAATGTAGGAAGCCAGAGCAGTGATCTCTGTCTCCCTCCCTCCTTTTCTTTCTTTCTCTCTCTCTCTTTCTCTTTTGCCTCTCTCACTAAGTAACCCAAGGCCTATCATATTGTTTACTTAGTTTATATTATATTTAGTTTTTTTCGTATAATACGACCTGTTATAAGTTACTATACGTCCTTTTTCCTTTTTATCATTAAGTAATGTGCAGCTTGCTGTAGTTTGTTGTGTGCCTAGTCTTTTCCTTCCTGGTTATCATTAAGTCACAGTATATTGCCTGCCCTAATGTATTATGTAACTAAATCCAATTATCATAAGTCTGATCTATACACTGTGAAAAATTAATAAATGTTTGTATATGGACCTTGGGGCTTGTCTCACCGTTGTCTACTCTGTTGTGGAACTACAAATCTAAGTCACTTGTCTCCCCTTTTGTGGGCTGGAGGGGACCCTAGAGATCATTTTAATCCAGCCTCCCTGTCGCCAGGGATGCCACCTGTCGACTAGATCAGGCAACACATGGGGACCGAACGGGAATGTGACATGACACCATCTCAGGCCGATGACCTGTGAAAGTCCTAACACCTTTGGTTGTACTTTTCACTGCTGGAACATCTGTGAATAGTGGCTGTTTTCTAGCTTTCTTTCCCATATGGAAATCACAGCTTTATAGAGTGAGTTGGATGTGATCATCTAGTTCCAACCCCACTGCCATGGGTCTTATGAGAGCAGAGTAGAGGGGGAGAATCAACTCTATAAGGTTCAACAAAGCCAAGTGCTGGTATTGTAATCAAACTTAAATTTTAAGGAGCTAATTGCTTAATGAATAGCTAATCATCATTTTAATTAAATTAGTTTATTGATTTATATTAGGATAAGGAATATAAAACCCTACTTATGTTGTGTGTAGGCCTTGGCTAGATCTAGAGCTGATGCAAGTTGCAAGTTGTTTCGCAAAACTGGCAGGGAATGTTTTGTACTTGTTAAGACCAGATCTATATCACTGCACCTGCACTTTAATCACAATACCAGCATATTTCATTTAGACAGATCAGTATGTGCATTTGACGCAGGCATGCCTCCCTACCTCCCTACTCCTCTATTTTGTGCCTTGTGATCAAATGTGGTCTCACCCCAACGGCCAACGATTGTATGGAAATAGGATATAGGAATATTAATGAGGGATGAACCTATCATTGTCAAAGTTAGAGTTAATAGCGGGCATAGTATGTACGTTTATGTTAAAATATGTTAAAGATTATGACTTTGCAAAAAAAGGTGTATAAATGGATTGAATTTTTGTGATCTATTCGAAGCATTGGGTGATTTCCAAGCTTCCCAGCACTGCAATAAAGAAGTGCCTGCCTGTCTACATGCAGATAAGTTCTGTTGGTTTTGCGACTTTCCCTTTCAAAAATTGCAACAGTATCAATGAGAAAACTAGTGAAGAACGGACATCTCAAGGAAAAGTATCAAATGATTTCACTGAATTCCCATCAGCAATTCTTATTAGACGGATGAAGAATCCTATGAGATGGATAATGCGATTACAGACATACTTTTTACGGTGTTTGTAGGAAGAGAGTTGCTGAAAAGATTAAAGAGTCAGCTTTAGTACTAACTTTTTTTGTGTTGTCTCATGCAGCTGTTGTACATTTTGACACCTGAAAATCTGCTAAAATCGGCAGTGTCTTTGTGGAGAGCCCCAACTGCTATCTGAAGTTAAACCGACAAAAAACCTTTTTGCTTTCAGTGGTGTCACCCGTGTCTCTAACACTAGGACTAAATGCACAGACTGGAATTCACCTTCTTGTGAGTCATCAGATAAAAAGAATGTTGTCCAGTCTAGCCTCTGCCCTCAGCAAAGATGCATATGATAAGTCTGTGAAGGGAAATGGCATTTTAGCCAAAAGCAGCCTGATTTTCTTCTGTGAACAAGCACCTGGAAGGAAGATGAGATCCTTGCTAGCCTTCACAATAATGGTGAACTCTTTCTTTGTTTACTGGTACACAATGGAAGCTTGAAATTAATATTATGTTCCAAAGATGTCACTTTCTTCCTTTGCAGACATACTGTAGGACACTTCATCCTCAGATCATAGAATCATAGAATGGCCTAGGCTGGAACGGACCTTGGAGATCATCTAGTCCAACCTCCCTGTCATGGGCAGGGACGCCTCTCAACTAGATCAGGCTACTTGAGGCTCTGTCCAACTTGGCCTTGAACACCTCCAGGGAGGGGGCAGCCACAACATCTCTGGGCAATTTATTCCAAAGTCTTGCCGCCCTCATACTGCAGAATTTCTTCCTCAGATCTAATCTAAATCTATTCTCCTTCAACTTAAACCCATTTCCCCTTGTCCTATCAGGGGACACTCTTCTAAAAAGTCCCTCCCCAACCTTCCTGTAGGTTCCCCTCAGGTATTGGGAGGCAGTTATTAGGTCCCCCCAATATGGACAATGAGCCCCTATGAATTCTGTGAACTTTATTTGTACAACAGAACATCCAGATTATTGTAAGAGAGTAGAGGAGATGACCCTCTTAAATGTTTGAAACCCTACATGCCAGAAATAGGTGCTTATAAAAGAAATTTACAAAACAGACTTCTAAGTACATTTACAAATAAATCTGCATTTGATCCACTTTCTGACAGCTTATTTAAACCTCTCAAAGAAGGTATTTTTGTAACTGGTTTATTTTTGTCACTGATAGGCATAAATACTCAGTCCAAACAATATACCGTACTCTTTTCCCTGCACTTCCAGTGTACTTGTTTGCACTTCCATGTGTCATTGTATTGAAAGATTGTTCTAATCAGACAAAGGAAATAAGTATATACTTCTGATTTGCTGCTTCTGTTGCAGTACCATGTAGATACCATTCATGAGAACAGACCTTCACCATGCAAGGTGTTGAACACACAAGGGAGAAATTAATTCAGAACAGAGAATTCAAGTAAGGTATTAGTTCTTCCTGCAAAGAAAACAAGCTTCTGGAACAGATTGAAGGGTAAGGTGTGGATCATGGCAGCACCATGCCATGATACTCTAGCTACCATGCAGATGTGACCCTAGTCCTGAGATGAATCTGTAACAGTTGTCCTGAGATGAATCCTTAGCAGCAGTTCTGAGATAGTAAGCTCCCTGACACTTTTCTGATCCCCTTTTCCTAAGCTGTTTTCCAACCTGAGCACCTCAAAATTTTGATTGCTCCAGCAATTGGTTCTGAAATGTTTTCACAGAGCAACTATTGTGGTGATACCATGGACCCCATATAGGGTGCCAGTATGAATGGCTTTGGTCCACAGTAGGGCTGATTTCAAGGAACTCTGGGCATGGTATAGACACAGTCTGAGGGAACACCTCAGAAGATGCTCTACCACAGAGAAATGCCATGGCTGTATCTATAGTTGCGTCTTCCCAAGCAGTGAACCAGCAAATCATCTCTGCTGTTGTTTTGTTTATCACTCACGAGATCTTTCAAATGCAAAAGCTGCTCCAGGGATCAACTTTCAGTGAGGCAGAACAGTTGCTCTTTTCTTATAACCTGGGCTGCTGAGTCCCAGAAATAGGTAGTGGAAAGGTGAATTATCATTTCTGAGACTTGCTACCAGATTTTATTACTGTGAAATGTAGCATATTCAGTAATAAATCATTCTTTAAGTGTTTCAGAAAGCAGAATAAGATCAGCACTTCAAACTGATGCTCTCACCTGCTTGTTTACCTTTCAGCTTCAGCTTCTGGAGTTTTTTTCCAGGCTATTTCTCTTGCTCTGTTAGAGCTGATCTCACAGTGCTGTGAAAATTACTACACAACAAAACACATCTGCAGTGCAGCAGGCTAGGACATTCAGACATGCTTCAGACAGGCAGATGATGTACTAATGTGCTGAGGCTTTCAGGTATACACAGGGTTTTTTATTTTACCTTCATTTGCCATTGATTCTGGATAACCAAGTGTGCAGTTCCCTTCTGATGTACAGAATTCAACACTGTGCACAGGGTACTATCTCCTGCATACATAGGAGAAAAGAATGCTCTACCAGCACCTGGAACTTGTCCCAAGGGCCTGAAATAGGGAAAGGTAGCAGAAATTTAGAGCAATGAGAAGGAGAACAGACTACTGTCCTTCAGTTTTCAAGAGCATTATCACTGCCAAGGTTTCATTATGAATCCAACAGCACCCATCTTAGTTCTTTTCTCCTCCCTAGTGCCACAGTTTAGAGAAGGTATCTAAGTGTTGTTAGAAAACCAGAGATGAACTTCACTATTTTGTTTACACCTCTCTTGCCCCAAAATGTACCTGCTCCATCTGACTGAATCTCTTCCAGCAGTGGTGCAAATAAGCACAAACTTACCAATAATGAGTTTTTTTCTGGGAACTAGACGGCATCTGGATAATCTGGCACATTTAATCTCATACTGGTACTAGCTCCCCAGCAATTTCCAGCTATAAACCCTTTTCTGGAGATTTCAGTGAGGCATATGTCTTCAAAAAGACTGACTGTTTAGTCACTAGATATACCACTTGTTGATTTATGTTCTTCAAAGAAAGGGAGCTAGAGTCAGTCTAGGCAGAAGGAAAAATCACTATAACTGGTTCTGGCACTGTTTAAAGAGCAGTTAGTGTGCTCTGTGGCTGATGTTTTCCATGACATCCCACCTGACATGATTAGCATTTTGCTATACACTCAGCATTGATGCTAATACTTTTCCATGCCAGGTGTGTGACTGGCTGAGTCTTATTTAGAAAGTTTTAGCTAAACCTGTTCAGCCCTTGTTGTGAATGAGACTTGGAAAAGCTTTCCTGGCATATTTCTTCCTCATATCAAAAAGAAACAGGTCAACTGGTGAGAAGAGAAGGGAGTTTCTGGTGAGAAAATGTATGAAGTGCATCCTAAGGCCAGACCCAGTGGATAAGCTGGAGAGTAACTACATGTGTAACTGGGATCCACGGGATCTAGCTACCGGGATTCCCTTCTTGCTCCAGCTCTTTTACTGTCATCTAATAGATGTATCAGCAACAGCAATGTCTCAGTCATTATTTCCCAATAAGGCATAAGATTTTTGCAGATCAGTGTATCTGAGATTGCTTTGACAGTTGAAACACCTATAAAAATTCACAGATTTCAAATTATAAAACAAAATTCCTATTGAGTTCATTTCTCGTTTCTGTAATGACTAGATTAAAAGAAGCATTGCCTTTATGAATCATCCAGAAATCCCCATAATTTTCTTCCATTTATTAAACTAATTAAATCAAGTAATTTTCCATCCTGTTACTGCTCTGCCTTGATTCAAGGCCTTTTAGCCTTTACATGAGCAATTCACATTGAAATTTTTATTGATTTGCTCCATGCTGTTCAGCTCTAAAGCGCAGTTCCTTGTTAGTCTTCTTGTCTTGTGACCTTAAAACAATTACAGCTATATGTTCTGTTCACATACTGTGTGACTGCTCCAAATATGGATGGGTTTTATTTGATTGGTATATGGGGACATGGCAGAACAGCAAAAAACTTTAATTTCTCCACATGTGCAAAAGAAGGATAATTACTTTTTTTCTCCTTTAAAAAATGTTGTCGGTAGGGTCTTATCTGCTAGCACATTACCAAGGAAAAATAAGTTAGTTGCAAAAGCAAATTATTAACCAAAAAGCATAGCACTCATCCTGGCTTTCTAATTGTTCTTTTGTTTCTTATCATGATCATGGCACGTCTTACACATTTCCTTCTCTTCCCACTTGCTAGTCCCCAGTTCTGTCTCATGCCGAGCAAACATTTCTAGCCTACCACCTCACTTCCCCTCTGGCTCTTCAGCCCCATGTGCCAGGTCTCTGCCTCCCAGAGTAAGGACAGACAGGAAGGAAGGAATATGTGCCACTTTACAAATGACTTCTAGAAATATGTTTATTATATAGCAGACACAAAAAAGCCACAGATGTAGTCCGTGTCTTTGCTGCTTAACTAAACATTCACTGTGTTTTCTGAGTCTCCAGAGTGAAAGAAAGGTAAAGGCATTCCTAGTTTGCTGAAGGAGTACACAAATGGCATTGTATCTCTGCCTCAGTTCAGGGAAACAGCTTGGTAAAGCCCGAGAGGAAAGTCTAGCTATTTCTCATTTAAGATGCAAGGTGACACAGCAATCACTATGACAGATCATGACAAGTCTGGCAGACTAAAAATTCTCAGAAGAGCAGCTGTGACAGCTTCAGAGTTGTAACATTTGCTCACTTGCCTATTCTGCTTCTGTTCCTGTGAAAGGAAAAGTTCATTTAAAAGTAATATAATAAAAAAGAGAGGTTTTTTCCCTCTCTTCCAGAACTGCAAAATTCTGTTATGTTGTATTTATTGAAAAGATATGTTCCTTATTGTGCTTTTTGAAATGATAGCGCTACTCAAAGATAAAGAGGAAGAAAGGCAAAGTCTGATTTCTGGACTTGAAAGAATTATCATAAAAGGCAGTTGTTTTGATCAGACTCAGATGGCCTGAGACTATCTTTATTCTTCTGGCACTCAGGCCAGAATTCTATGCCTTTTAAAGATGAAATGTATTCTTTTGGTGCACTCACTGGCTGCATGACTCCCCATCCAGTAATGTATTTTACAAGCAATCTGTTGCACATAATATACTTTGGATCCAACTGGGTATTAGATTACTCGATACTGATCAGCTCTACAAGCAAACTTCACAAAGGACTGATGTCAGGTAAAATGCATGTACAACCCACATTATGCAACAATAAGCTAGTAGGTGTCTTAGCGACTATTTAGATACATCTATCACCTTCCCCAGAAAATTCATCCAGGTTCAATGTAGCTTTCCAGCACGGAGAGAGGAGGAAGTGGTCACTGATGTCACATGACATGTCAATAAGCCGTGGAGTAACAACTACGTGACTTTGGACTAACAAAGCTGAAGAGAAGACAGAATCCCACTGTGCATTCAATTAACTATATTAAAAAAAAGTGACATCTACACAGAGATAAAAAGCAACAGACAGAATAATGGAAGTTGACTGTGATAGACAAATAAATGGAAATGGGAGTTAAGGAGGAGGGATCCCTAAGCAATTTTTCTACTCAAAGGTGTATACCAGAAAGGGGCTGAGGAACTTCTGGAGCAGAGGGCCACTCTTTAAAACACTTTGGTCTGCAGCCAGTGTTATCTTTTTTGGAGCTGTGAGAACAGTGCTAACCTTTGAGACTCTGAGTCTTTTTAAATTATCATCCCAACTTTTGTTTCCCGCATTTGAGAAGTACAGATCTGTTGTGCATCTGGGTGCAGAGTCTGAACTTAGGAAGCAAAGCATGTCCATACTACTACCTGTACTATCTACTGCCACCTACTCCTACACACTGCATGGCTCAAAGTCTGCAGAGACCCATTCACATGAGCTGGGCCAGAGTGTATTCTCCCCATCAGGGGATGTGGTTTGTAGGCAGTAGCTATGCGTATTTGTGTCTGCCTCCCCTTTTCCCTCAAGTATTGGCAGTCCTTAGTAAAATGGAAATAATGTCTCCAGCACCAGTATGTCTCCACTGTTGAAGTTTCACAGTTGCATCTCTCTGGAGTATCAGGAAAACACTGGTTGTCTCCTTTGGATTAGTAGTTCTTTGGCACAGTTATCCTCCTTCCCTTCCCTTCCCTTCCCTTCCCTTCCCTTCCCTTCCCTTCCCTTCCCTTCCCTTCCCTTTTCAAATGTCTATTGGTAAGTATCTAAACTGATTATCCCAGGCCAAAACACTTCCTAAGAGAGAAGATATCAGTTTCTGGGACAAGTGGTGCAAAAATATTACGAAGGCCTTTTCAGATGTTGGTCTGTCAGTTCCAAGAGAACATCTCCTCCCTGCTTGCTCTGCTTGTTTGTTTTCCAAACCAGATTGTTTTCTGAGCTGGCATCTCTCTGTGTCTTTGTGGGATTAAGGCATGTTTGCCTAAGTTTAGTTCTAACTGCAATGCAACCATCCTGGCTAAAATATCGCAAGAGCTCTTGGCCTTCAAAAAACTAACCTTTCTCACAGCATTTGATGTGGGATAATTATATAAAATTACTTGATTGGAAACTTTTAAAAGGTAGAAATCAAGTAAAAATAAAATGACCTAGTTCATTTTTTCTACTGAAGTGCCTTTTGCTACTTCAACTTGTCTTAATGGATGTATAATTTGCTGGCTGTTTTAATGCAGTGGGTAAAAGTGGTCTGCAAGGTTGATTGAGTATAATCAGATATTTTTTTCTGGATTGCCAACCACAAAGTCATAGTGTGAATATTAGAAAGGAAGGTTTATATTAACCCATCTGAAATTCTGCAGATTTTAAATGCATTAGGGTTATTTACATAAACATAAATAAGCCAAGATGAACTGCTGTGCTCCTGATGGTTTTTGGAAATCCCCAAATTGAGTTTCAATTTACAGAATATCCTATCATATATTTTTAGAGTTTCTGTAAGCAACTATATCTTATATTCCCAAATTTAATCTAATTTAAAGAGAAAATCCTCTGTAATACTTTTAATAACGTAAATAATATAAAAAAGTAGGAATGCTTCATTATTTGAGGATACAGTCAAAACACTTACAAATTAAGAAATGCTCAATCTAATAAACATTCAGCCAGAAATAGTATTTTTTTTTAGTATTACAACTGTCTTCTTTGCGAACTTGATGAAAGTCAAACAGACACACAACCAAAAACTGCGCTGCTGTCTTGTTGATTACAGTCCCTCCTTCAGAACTCATCTTCAAATATCACCAGGCTGGGGAACACCTGCTCTGCCAGGAAAGATTATTCCAGTGATTACTGCTCCTGTGGCTGAACGACATGCCACATCTGTCAGTTTCCCAACACTAATGCTCTAATACCTCCCTGATCTGTTTCTGTGTCCAGAAGGCCTTATAATATACAGTATGTGAAATTCACAATCCTGGAAATAGTGCCCTGGGAGACTGCTCTGATGGATGGAACCCATGATTCTGAACTTAATGAACTCCCTGAGTTTTCCTGTAAGTAGATCCTAAGCTCGTGATCAGTAGGACGTAAGTGGTATGGGTGTGCTGCCCTGGTCTGAGCTAAAAAACCTAATTCATCAGAAACCTTATGTGGTTTCTTAAAGCATGCCAATATATGTGGCTGAGTCAGACCCTCAGTGATGAAATAACTCTTTGGTTGACAGCTGTGATCCTTTTTTGAGTGGTTGCTTTTGTATGAAATCCATCTCTAATGCTCTATAACATTATTAGAAAGTGATTATTTTTTCATCCTTCTCAAAAACTCAGTTGTGTCTTCTCAATCCAAGGATCAGCCTTGGCGTAAGCTGTCTCCAGCTACAGTGACATAGTGCCTTTTGTCTCTGCAAACAGATGATCTTTCTTCTAAGTACTGCCTCAGAAAATTCAAAACACATGTAAATGAAGGACTAAATACACCTTCTGCAGCAGGCTGGCTAGACAAATCGCAGATATGACTCAATATACCTTCAAAATCCCTGCATTGTGCCTACATGTGTACATAAATGTACAACACTGGGTCCACAGAGTGAATGCTGGAGATTAAAATAGTTGTAGAACATTAGAATTAATTCTAGGAAAGCTTAAAATTACAATGAATTTGTTTTGTTTATGAGTAATTTGTTTTGTCTTATGAGTGGTATTGTTTAGCATGAGTAGCCAGATTTACTGAGGCTTTAGACTCAGTCTGCGGACTTTCACCTTAGTACTAATTAGCTAGGTTGAAGAAAGGCTCGGAAACCTATGCTAATTGAGAAAGATAAGATGAGCAGAAACTGCATCCTTGAGATAAAGAAAAAAATGCACACCTGGAGAGAAAGAAAGGATCCAGTGAGAAACAAGAAGACCCCAGACCCAAATATTATTATTGGACCAAACTATCATGTGGTGGGAGGTGAACTCGGATTGTGAGAGCATAATTGTCCAAGGATTTCTTTGCTCTGGGTCCCTCTTAGAGGGTCCCAGCTCAAGCTGAAATAAACCAATTCTGTGGCAGAACCTTGCGTCTGAGCTCTTCTTTACAGTCAGTAGGAAACTTGACCTTGGTCAGACACTTCCCCGAAAACCCCGATGTTACTTCAGTGCTCCTCATTATGTAAATTGTTCAAGCTGCCAGAGGCACTGCATCTCTCTCATTCCCTCTTTGCAGCTGCTCACTCTGAACTGTGATCTGTAGACATCAGAGAATAGAGAAGTGCTACTGTGCAGTGTCTGTTCTAAGTCCTGTTTCTTAAGAGGCTGTGTTCCTGAAGACCTACTGGCAGGTAACAACTTTCTTCTCTACTGCTGGGCAGTGTTGAAGGCTCTCCCTCAAAACCTGACACCATTCAGATACACATGCCACCCTGCTTTGATAGAGGGGCTTTTGTATGCTGGGGAGGATGAAGAAGATCCGGAAAGGTGGCCTACTGCTACTTCTGCTAATGCCTGCAAATAAGGAAGAGGTAAGCCCATAAACCCATAGCACAGACAATTTCAGTAGACCATAGCTCGCTGCGAAATGACTTTCTCGGTAGTACTGATGTTGGCTCATGCTTATCTTCAACTGATCTTCATCTTATTTAAGATATTCTGAGATTCTCTGGCATAAAGACAAAGAATAGGACCACCAGAGATATTCACTTCATCAAACAAGTGTTCATGACACGTCTAGGCATGCTTCTCAACATCGAAAAGAAAGAAGCCAACTCAGATACAGATGCTGAACTCTGGGTCTTTAAACATAATAGAGAAGGATCTCATTTGCTGCACATACCTGTGCATACACCCGCATATACCTACCTAAAAAATACAAATATATTAAAAGGAAAAAGAATCTTCAAAATCAAACGTCACAAACTGGAAGACATCTGAACTAAGGCTGCTTTCTACTTCCCATCATATAACAAAAACCAGCCATCGAGCATCCTCCAGATTCCCTGGTGCCACTGTGAACACTTACTCATTTGGGCACTCCTCCTTAAGAATGAATGGTCCAACTTCACTTAGCAAAGCTGTCTGGAGCATCTCCAAAATTTCCATGCTGGTCATCCATGTCTGCTCACTAACTTTCTTCAGTGTAGTAAGAAACACACAGTCCAATGCCTGGCAGAAAATGAACTTATTTAGTAGGTTTTCTCATTGATTTTCTAGTTTTAAAAAGAGAACCTCACTCAGTGGTTTCTCCAAAGTTCAGTTATAGCTGGCCACAAGGCAGAGCAGGACTGGACTTCTTCTTTCAACTGAACCTCCGGCTGCCTTTCAGACATGAGACAGAAATAATCAGGTCCAATGTAACAAAATCTCTTTTTTTTTTTTTGACTGAAGATATTTTAAACATGTATCTGAGTTGAAAGGTCACAATATGGCTTTTTACTTAACCACTACATAGGAACATTACAACACTTACCAGGGATAAATAATAAAAAAATTACCTAAGTGGAACCATTCATGGCCACTCATAATTTGGCTAGGTGAGAAAGAAAGGACATGAGAAATACCAGATTCTGGAATCAGAAACAGGCAGAAAAAGTAAATTATTAATTGTCCCTCAGCATTCTGCAGATATTTTGAGGAAAAGAAGGAACTGTCTCAGGATAAGTCAAATACTATGGCATCATCACAATTATTTACTATTAAATTTACTATTAAGAATATTAAAACAAACCATGACCAATGACACATCACAGAAAATTGAAAACCTGCTTTTCAAAGCATCGTTTGGGTTTTTTTTTCAAGGAAATGTCATCTGAACTGACTTTTTTGGTAAAGTTTTTATTCTGAGGAAACAGCCTCTTTGGAAGAAAAAATATTCAGATGTTACATTTGCAAATAGCTGCATAACCAGCCCGTTCATGGAGACCACCTACGTCGGTGTTTGTTTGAAAGATCAATTAATTTTTAAGATAATAAGTATACCAGTGTAAAAAGATCCTCCTGGAGTCATACCTTTACAGAGCAAGTTTGTTTTACTAATTAAACAGTAGAACTATTCTGGATTTACATAAACTGAACATTTACTAGTTTGTAGCTATAGCAATTACAGTAAGTGAGCTGTATTTTGAAGACAAACTGTGCTGTTGAAATTGAAACATGAAACTCAAAGCACTCATGAAACTCAAAGCACTCATCCCGCTCATAGCTGTAACCTTTGCTTGACAGTAATTCCCTCACCTGCCTGCCCACCATGGAATTCTATTTGAAATTTATGATACTGAGCACAGATCACAGAGACACATTATTTATTTGATCTTCTGAAAACATGTGCTTTTGGTGTGCTGTATTTATGATTGACCATTTACAATTTATGTCACATGTCAAAAAATTGGCCTTCACAGAAGTAGAATGTCCACAGCCTGCATGCATGCATCCATCTTGGGAAAGCAGGGACAAAGGGACACAATATTCCCAGAGAGTCAGGAGCACAGGCAACAGGACAGAAGTGTGACAAGCTCCTGTTCAAGGGGAGAACATTATACATGTGGACACAAAAGAGCTTTGTCATGTTTGTTCACCATTCTCTCAGTCAGGAATGAATCCTGCATGTCAGGCATACAGGTCAGGCACCTACAGTAATATTGCATGCTGTCCTGGTTTGAGCTATACAGAACCAAGCCTGTTCAATGATTTTGCTTTTCAGCTGAGTCTTTTCTAAGAGACTGCACTTTCTGAAGTTAACTCTGTTTTTGCAGACAGTATCTGCTACTAGAGGTGATAACTCTTGATCTTTATAGTTACTACTGGGGATTGGTATGCAGAAAGATTCTTGCCTATACTTGCCTCCTACAGACACATACCTTTCACATGGCAATCCTATAGTGATCAAGGTCACAGCATAATCTTGTGTGCCACATTGAGGGTGCCGGGGAAGTAAAAGGGATGTCAAGGAATTAAAACATTGCACCTCCAGTAAGGAACAGACAGGACACGTGACCAGCAAGAGTATTCTATTCCAGATATGTCATGTTCAGTATAAAGCTGAGTTAGGGGCTCTTCTTCAATGACTGGTATGGGAGAAGGGCTCCCTCCCATCTTCTGCCTTTAATCTTGATCCTGAGTTCCTGAATCCATCTCCTGTGTGTGAGTCCCCTCTGCCATTGAGTCTGGGACTTCCCCAGTGCCTGCCTGCTCTGCAGCATCAGTGCTGATTGCTGTCAGGGAGGGGAGCTGGATTCAATATTATTTTTGTATGTATTTGCATATATTTCATTATTTTCTTATCAGGATTATAATTGTTTTATTAAAGTAGTTTCAGTTTTTCAATCTGCAAGTCTCTCTGCCTCATTCCCTTTCCCTTCCCTTTTAGGGAGGCAGAGGGATTAAAGAGCATCTGCCAGCATTCAGGGGCCAGTTCAGTCATAAATCTCGACAACTAAATTGAAGTTTAATGGATAATGGAGATTAACAGTAGACTATCAGGGCCTGAATGAAGTTATACTACCATGTTGCTGTTCCACAATTCTCACATGCTTTCGATGTGCCCAATGTAGAGCAATGTAGAAATGTCAGTCAGACCTTTCTTCAATTCTTTCTTTTCACATTTTTTTTTTCTCAGGAGCAAGCCGGGAAGAGGGCTGTAATACAAAAGAACCCATGGAATGCAATGCACTTCCAAAATATTTAACAAACACCACTGAAGCCTCATTCATATCCATATGAAGGCTCATTCATATCCATACTCCAATTAATGAGACACACTGGCTTATTGCCTGCAAAACAGATGCTTTTTCATCTTGGATTGCAGAGTCAGAGAAGGGAGAGAAATTTACAATATTTCTTGAAAAAAAGAGCATTACAAACACTGGACTTTCACTCACATTTTACACTCACATTTTTACTCACATTTCACTGACCATGCTACTGCCTATAAGAAATGGAATATCCAGGCAGCTCCATCTCTCAGCAAAGCAGCTGAAGATGCTTTTTATAAAGAGTTACAATGAACATATTTTTAGTATCTGAGCAACTGCACACAGCAACGCCATGTAAAATATCAGACTCTTCTCTCTCTAACTGAAGCTTTCAGAATTAACATGGAAAATTTCAGTCATGTTTCTCGCATTTGTCAGTCAGCTTTGAAACTGCTGATGTTTTTGTTTGATTGTTTTTGCAGTTGACATGTCCGAGCCCTGCTTTCTTCAGTTTGTGGGGTTTTTTTCCAACAGAATCTTTTAGACAGAGCCACTTCCTGCAGTAATACCCCGTCAGAGATACAGAGGTAAATTTATGCGCTTAATTTTAACAGTCTGATAGTAAGGCACCTATGTGCAAGTTGAGGTGTCTTCTGTAGACAGCCCAGCATACCTCTCATCTGAGATTCATTTCACCATCATCCACCATACTGTTCTCAGGTCTCTAGCACCATCAGCTCTGACCACCCTTCAAGACTTTGCCATTCTTCCACCCAGAAACACTCCTTTTCTGAGGACGCTGAGCAATTCATAACAGCCCAACTGGAGATCCCCAAACCAAGTTTTTCTGCTGTGTCTTTTGGAAAGCTTCATACAGAAGGAGACCAGAGTTCCAGGCATCCAGCACAAGCCACAATAATGAGCTCCATATGAACATGAGAGCACATGGATAAGGTCTAAAGGACCTACTCTTTTATTACAGACTCTACTGTGGGTGTTCTGAGTAAGCACTAGCCCCACACTTTTTCAATATGCTATATGTATCTATAAAACTGCATTTGCAGCATCTTGCTGCCAACAAACACCAACTCTGAGTGGCAAGAAATGCAAGGAGCAGGGAACAGCATCACTGCATGTGGTAAAACATCTCAACCTCCTTTGTCATGACCTCACCGGAAAAATGGTCAAAGCTAGTCTTAAGAGGTCTGACCTGCATGTGCTGCATAATCACTAACAGGGAGTCAATGATATGGAACTAGGTTGAAGAAAGCCCAGCATTATGTATTTCTCCAGAGGATCACTTGGTGGAAGAAGAAGAGAGAAAGAATCTCGAAATCTTAAAGGTTATTAAGAAAACTAGGTTCTTCAATAGACTGAATTCTAGTTAAAGGAAAATAAGATCAATGATTATTGTTCTGGATGGAAAATGCTCAGTAATTATGTCCCTCAGGTTTTAGTTAGCATCATCATCAGAGAACTTACAAAGGAGCTGAACAGGGAAATCTCCAAGCCTGCTGATCATACAGTCTTTCAGATAGTCAGATGCCACAGTTAATGGTGAGGCAGTCCAGAAGGACCTCTCAAAACTGATTTAGTCATCAAAAGAATAGATAATGACCCCCGACATAAATTAAAAAAAGAGAGTTTGTCTACAGAAAAATAAATACAAGCCATATCCTGGGTTTAGCTAAAAAAAATCAATTCTGTTCAGCGATTTTTACTTTCCAGTTTAGTCTCTTCTAAAAGGCTGCACTTTCTGAAGTTAGCAGTATGTTTTTGCAGACAGTGTTTGCTACTAGCAGTGATAATACTGAAGTTTACAGTTACTGCCTAGGATTGGGATGCAGAAAGGCTCTTGCTTATACTTATAGTGACCAAGGCCACTGCTGGCTGTTGTGTGCTGCACTGGGGGTGGGGGGTAGTAAGAGGGGTCATAAGGAAGTAAAAAGTTGCATCTCCAGGGAGTAATAGACAGGACAGATGACTACCAGAGTATTCCATTCCATATACCTCATATTCAGTATAAATTGAGTGATCACAGGAGTTTCTTTCCCTTTTTCTTTCCCTTTTCCCTTTTTCTTTTCCCTTTGTGCAATGGCCAGTGTACAGGGAGGACTCTGTCTGATCTCCTGCTTTCGATCTGGATTCTGAGTTCCCAAATCCAGCTCCCTGCATCCAGCTCCCACTGCTGCTGAGCCCGGGGCTTCCCCAGTGCCACCTGCTCTGCAGCATCAGTGGAGATTGCTAATCAGGAGAGGGAGTTGCGTTCAATATTGGACTTATATATAGTTATTTTTATCATATATATATATATAGTTACTAACATATATATAATTATTAGCATATGTATATAGTTCTTTCACTATTATTTCCATTATTGTTTCATTAAAGCTGTTCTAGTTTTTCCTTCCTAACCCATAAATCTCTCTGCCTCATTCCCTTTTCCTTCCTTTAGGGGACAAAGAGGTGATTGGAGAGTGTCTGTCCGCATTTAGCGGCTGGGCCCGCCCTCCCCTGTGACATCTCTGTTGCCAGAAACAAACAACTGTGAGACAGAGATCAGAACTGGCAATTACAGCTCAGGACAGCGATCTCAGACTCACTGCAAACAAGTCTCTGTAATCATTGGTTCAGTACACAGTAGCACTGAGTTCAACAAAACCCATAACACTAAGCACCACCGAGGAGAGATGGAGAACAACACTGAGGAAGTCATTCTTGTGTGTATAAAAACAGGGCACACCTACCACATAACCACTGTGCGCAGCTCTATTCTCTGCCTCTCTGAGTAGGTGGTGGTGATAATCAGATGGACAAAGGCAATCAGGTGCTGGACTTCTAGAGAAAGAGTCTAAAAAGTCCAGGACGCTTCAGTTCAAAAAGGAGAAATCTGAGAGCAATATATGGGCTTTTGCTAAATCATGAAAGCGGAAAAAAAAGTATAGAACTGTTCTGCAGTCCTAGAGCAAGGAGAATCCAGTGAGGAATAAACTTGTAGAATCTGCTGTCAAAGGAGGATGGGAAGGCAGACTATGTCAAAAGTCATGGACAACAAGGTTGCCAGCATGTATTTTAACTTCCCAGTTCCAGTGACAAGCTTAGTATGAGAGTTCCTGACAGCAGCCAGGTTGCCATGATCTCCCTAAATCCCTAATTAAGACTTTTTACTTCAAGGCTCACTTCTGCAAGATCTCACAGCTGTCCTCTCTGATATTTTCCAGCAAGAAAAAGCAAATGTGGAACAACACTGCAATGACAGTGGAGAGGCCCTCCGTGATGAATGCAGGATTTTCTACAGATAATGAAAAAAGCAGGATGATTCCTGTTCATGCCAGTATTCTTGACAGCCTGGGAACATGCAAGTGCCCTGACAGGAAGGCAGTAGGCAGAGAAGGTGGAACAGTCTATGGGTAAAACTAGCTGCAAACAATGGCTGGATTAACCTCACTACTGATGGTGGCTACATAAAAGAAAAATAAGCAAATAAATAAAAAGAGCTATTGGAAGACTTGCATTAAAAGAGAGAGAAGACAAATCCTGTTGCAAAAAGGAGGCACGAATTTCCGTCACATTAAAAGAGGCAACAATTCCTGTTGCAAAAACTCACATGGCCAAACTCCATGGATAAAGGGACAAATCAGTTTGGCAGAAGCTAAATCCCCTTGTGTTCAAGCTTGTCCTCAGATATCAGAGGGGCTGGGAGAGGCCAGGCTTAGGTTCTGAGTGATGCCCAGTTCACTGTTACTAACACGAGGCACCAATATGCATTTGATCTGGTGCTGCCCCTGGATTTACAAGGTTGATTTACGGGGTGGTCGCACCTTGGAGGGGGGTAGCTTTTGGGATTGAGGTGTGTTTTGGTATTATAATGAGATTATAATGAGCATAGTTCACCCAAAGAACAGCATCTATCAAAAGATAACAGACTTTTGGATCAGGATAGTACATGTGCAGCCAACTGGCTCTTTGACGTCTCCAGGTTCCTTTGTGTTCACAGAGCTTGATCACGGTATCCTACAACGTGCCATGCTCCATGGGATTTTGTCTTAAAGTCAGAACATCATGCTACCAACTCTTAAGTTTGTTTTGCAAACCTTTGTGGGGAGAACTCCTTATGCACCAGCTGCATGTTGTCCTGGAAACTCTTGATGTTCTGATATGTGGACAATGCTACGTAGGCAATCGATATTTTAATAAACAATAACATTTTAGACAAATATGCTTATCTGCAATTAAAATGCTTGTGATTCTACAAATGATGTTAAGAGGAAGGCAAAAATACTGGTAGGAAGTTTTTTACTATTTTGTATAGGACCCACTGCACAGACTCCACTGTCTGCCCAGTCTTGGTGAGTTCTGCATATGAAGTGGTAAAGTTTACTTCAAAAGTACTTCTTGGTCTGGACAATAATTGCCCAAGTGAAAATATACCTAAGGCAGTCAGAGATTCATAGAATTATTACAGTTGGAAAAGACCTCTAAGATCACCAACTCCAACCATCAACCCAACACTACCATGACTACTAAACCATGTCCTGAAGTGCCACATCTACATGTTTTTTGAACACCTCCAGCGATCTTGACTCCACTTCCCTGGGCAGCCTATTCCAATGCTTAACAATCCAATCCTTTCTGTGAATAATTTTTTTTTCCTAATATTCAATCTAAACTTCGCCTGGTGCAACTTGAGGGCACTTTCTCTTGTCTTGTCACTTTTTACTCAGGAGAAGAGACCGACATCCACCTCACTACAACCTCCTTTCAGGTAGGTGTAGGGAGCAATGAGGTCTCCGCTCAGAATCTTCTTCTCCAGACTAAACAATTCCAGCTCCCTCAGATGTTCCTCATAAGATTGTTCTCTATCCCCCTCAACAGCTATGTTACACTTCTCTGGACCTGCTCCATCACCTCAGTGTCTTTCTTATACTGTGGCACCCAAAACTGAACACAGAATTTGAGGTGTGCCATCACCAGTGACAAGTGCAGGGGCATGACCTTCCTAGTTCTGCTGGCCACACTATTTCTGATGCAGGCCAGGATGCCCTTGGCCTTCTTCACCACCTGGGCACACTGCTGGCTC
Source organism: Apaloderma vittatum (assembly GCF_000703405.1). Taxonomy (NCBI): domain Eukaryota; kingdom Metazoa; phylum Chordata; class Aves; order Trogoniformes; family Trogonidae; genus Apaloderma; species Apaloderma vittatum. The sequence goes on from NW_009722367.1 coordinate 26,337, forward strand.
ATGTTCAGCCAGCTGTACGCTAGCACCATCACATCCTTTTCTGCCAGGCAGATTTCCAACTACTCCTCCTCAAGTCTGTAGCATTGTACGGGATTATTTTGATCTAAGTGCAGGGCTCAGCACTCGGCTTTGTTGAATCTCATACAACTGACCTTCTCCCCTCAATCCAACCTGCCTAGATCAGTCCTCAGATTGCCTGTCCAACATTTGAAAATATTATGGTATTAAGCTGTAATATGTCCTGCAGAACTCAGTGGAGTGTATTTCCTGCCTGCTGTACCATATGGATGTACAGGAAGCTCTCTGGCAGGTCCCATGAGGTACTCATCAGCATTAGATGTTTGTCAGACTGTGACAGCAGAGCTTGTGGAGCCACTTTCAGAAAGTCTAGAGCCCAAGGAAAAGGCAGGATTATGCAGCGAGCTCACAGCAATTTGGAATTAGTAGTTAGTATGCCAACATTTTTTCTTGCTGCACTGTGTGCAGAAGGATCAAGCCTGGCAAGTGGTGGTGTTCTAAGGTGGTTTCTTTTGCCTACAATCTCAAGCAGCCTTTACTCGGATTACACATCCTTGCTTCTGGACAGGGTCAAGTTGTCTTGCCTCCCAGATCCCAAGCCTAAATGAAAATTTACTGTCTACTTTTCTCAATCTCTTCACTATGGATCTAGCAGTCTGTCCCAGGAGGAAACAACTGATGCCAATACATTAATGCTTCTTGATGTGTGTCTGTGTAGAGATCCAACTAACCACAGGGCTTCTGCCCTGCCACCAGAAAGGCGTGATGGAGACAGAAAACATCTTCTGGATACATAACTTAGGAGTCCCTTGCAGCTAGTGTGTGGCAGCGCTACAGGCTTGGGGGAAAGTGCCCAGCAGAGAAGGACGTGGAGTGTTGATTCACAGCCTGAAAATAGCAGTGGCCCCGGGTGGCCAGTAAGGCCACCTTCATCCTGGCCTGTATCAGGAACAGTGTGGCCAGGGAGGGAAGTGACTTAGCCCTTGTGAGGCTGCATCTCAAGTCCTGTGTTCAGTTTTTGTCTCCTCACTACAGGAAGGACACTGAGGTGCTGGAGTGTGTCCAAAAAAAGGCAACAAATCTAGGGAAGAGTCTAGAGCACACGTCTTATGAGGAGCAGCTGAGGGAACTGGGGTTATCATGTACTATCATCTTGTAACTGCTAACATGTAATGGTGCTATCTTACGGTATTAATAGCTGTTTGACAAAAATAGACTCATGTATCAGAAAACAATTGTTTCTGATGCCTTGTAGGCTTCAGTAGAGGTCACAGAGCAGAAGGAGAAGGAATGAAAGTTCATCAGTAAATATAAACTATTTCAAATTGAAAGTGCACCTTTTTTTTGGCAAAGAAGCTTTGCAAGTTAATGAAGTAAACATTTCATTGTTCAGAGATATTAAGTACACTAAAATGAATGTGCATGACATAATAAAAGGTAAGAAGAAGTCAGAGTCTGATGCATACAAATGAGGTACAAGTGACAGGCCATCATCAGTGTTTGACACCTTCCACAAATTGATTACGGAATGCACTATTTTGCTCCAACTTGGAAAAAGCTCAGCTGGGTAGACCATTCAGAATAACAGATGTGTATTAGTCTAGCGGATGTTTCTAGTTTGTCATGAGATGGAAATTGACAATTTTAAAAAAAAAAACCAATACCAAACTGAATAACAAACAACAAGGTCAAGTCCTGGGTCTGTACTTGGATCGCAACAGCCCCATGCACCACTACAGACTTGGAGAAGAATGCCTGGAAAGCTATCTGGCAGAAAAGGACTTGAGGGTGTTGGTCAACAGCATGTTGAACATGAGCCAGCAGTGTGCCCAGGTAGTGAAGAAGGCCAAGAGCATCCTGGCTTACATCAGAAGTAGTGTGGCCAGCATGACTAGGGAAGCGACTGTGGAACTGTTGAGGCCACACATCAAATCCTGCATTCAGTATTGGGCCCTGCACTACAAGAAGGACATTGAAGGGCTACAGCATGTCCAGAGAAGGGCATTAAAGCTGGTGAAGGGACTAGAGAACATATGTGGAGTGGCTGAGGGAACTGGGGTTGTTTAGACTGGAGAAAAAGAGTCTGAGGGGAGATCTTATTGCTCTCTGCAGCTACCTTAAGGGAGGCTTTAGAGAGGTGGAAATAGGTCTGTTCAACCAAGTAACAAGTGATAGGGCAAGAGGAAATGTCCTCAAGTCGTGCCAAGGGATGTTTAGATTGGATATTAAGAATTTCTTTACTGAAAGGGTTGTCAGGCATTGGAAGGGATTGACTAGTGCAGTGGTGGAGTCCCTATCCCTGGAGCTATTTAAAAGTCATGTAAACATAGTACTTACAGATATGGTTTAGTTGAGGATTTGTCAGTGTGAGATTAATGGTTGGACTCGATGATCTTAATGGTCTTTTCTAATCTAGGCAACCCTGTGAGCAGATGTGGATTTGCATTAACTGTCTGCACGAACTCCTTTCCCAGGAGAAGCAGAACTGGGTCATTGTGATAGGACTAGAGGGAATGGATTAAAGCTAAACGTGGATCGGTTCAGATTGGACATTAAGAAGAAGCTCTTCACCATGAGGGTGGGGATACACTGGCAGAGGTTGCCCCTAGAGGTGGTGGAAGCCCCATCCCTGGAAGTTTTTAAGGCCAGGCTGGACGGGGCTCTGGGCAACATAGTCTAGTGGGGGATGTCCCTGCTCACGCCAGGGGAGTTGGAACTAGATGATCTTTGAGGTCCCTTCCAACTCTGACAATTCTGTGATTGTGCTCTAACCTTTTGTGAAGCGACTGTAATTTTCCCCAGCCAGATACCTGGCCTGGACAAAATGCCACACAAGCACATTACTTCTGTTCTCTGACTATATGGATAAAACAACTGTAAAATTCATCTCACAATCTGGCCATTACATATAATATGACATCTTGGAACTGCAAGTTGCATGCAGATCAGGGCCTGACATACATAGCTGTATATCTGCACTGTCAAAATTAGAGTCTACTCCATTCATTACCGTACAGCTCAGAAACAATTAGATGAATGGTGACCTCTCACCTGGAAACCACACATATTTATGATCTCCAAACAACTACTTATGTGAAATATATGGTAAATTTTACTCACGTCATCCATGGTACCTCAGTCACAACATATGAAGTTGGGATCTTCAAGACATCCTGAGAAACACAGAGCATGGAAAGCTATAGTTCATCCACTGTTTGTGAGAAAGTTCTCTGTTGTATGCTCTTCCTTGCAGAGAGCTGTTGGGCAAGAGTAAAGCCTCATGACTAGAGGCAGGTCGGGTTTCTGCTACCTAAGAACAAGAAATGCCAGTGGATTTCCATCCAAAAAGGCACTTCAAAAGAGGCAGCAAGTCTGTTCACTGCAGGATCCCATCCCAGCTTGCAAATGAGACATGAAGTATTTCTCTGTATCACTTGTCATTACTTCTTTATGTTACTTCATCTTCCTTGTCTAAATCTTTGAATTTGAATTAGAACCAGCTATTTTTGTAGATCAGGATAGCCATCTCAAAGGAATCTGGTGCTCTAGGATAAATATCTGAGCTGCTGAAGGGTGGGAAATTAAAAAGAAAAGGATCTCTCTCCATTCATGCTTTGTGCCCTATTCTTGTTAATATCCATGAATGACTTCTGTTGGACTAAGGACTAGACTGAGTGGACCACTGGCCTATCAAAACCAGATATTGTTTCTGCAGGTGAACAAACCTGGAAGTGCTCAGCAAGCAGTCACTGTTCAGAGAAAACTGCCAGCTCTCCTGATGAGTCTGTGTACATGGGAACATGTTGTGGAAGGAAACTTTGCTCAAGTTTTCACTCAAACATGAGGTGGTAGAGATGGTCTTCAGTGGATTCAGTGTATGGCTGCAGTTAAGTGAAATTGTTCTCCACTACTTCCTCCCCTACCACTTATGCATGAAGTAAGTCATCAGTCTGCAAAGGTATTGCCTCGTTAAGTCCTTATGGATCCAACCTCTTACACTGAAATGCACCATGGGACGTAGCTTGGGGCGCAGTAATAACGGGTGCTTATGAGCATCATCCCCAAAAGATCTGTACTGCACTAGTGAAAAGGCTGTGTTTAGATACCTAAAGATCACCCACTCTGACAGAGGTGTGGATGCCCCTGGCCACATCACCATGTAAAGGTTCTCATTGAAAGGAAAAGAGTTGGTCAGGTTTCTTCAGATTGAGTGCTGGTGTACCTCTTATTCCCAGACTCACTCTCTCCAGTTTCAGTGAGAACTATGGGAGGAATGGGCAATTAGTGAACATTGAAAACTTACACAGGAATTTCAAGAAGTCCAGTGCATGTGACAAAGGGCTGCAGCACATTTAGGTGCTTTGCTGGGAGATGCTGGCTTTTGCCAGCTTATCTGCTGTCTGCTCTCCTCTTAAAAGCTCAGCTTTTAAAGCCAAGCTGGGAGCAGAACTTCTTCAAAAGCACATTCCCTCACCACTCTCTAATTTGTGATGACTTCTATTTCATGCTTAATGTGTACCCACTAGTAGCTAAAGGCAAGATAAACAGGGCTCCACATAGTGAGATTTCTACTTCGAGGTGAAATCTAATTTACATTAGTATTTTCAGAATTTTGTTTGCATGTCACTGCCTCTCAGTTTGGCATATCTGGCTTGCTCCTTCCAGGAGACTGGAAAATGTGGCAGGAGTGAGTTTGAACAAATTAGAAGAAGTTAAAACAATGAAGTTATGATAAAGATGTTGTAATTTCTAGACAATGAAAGATATTTAGCATTACCCAGGCTTCTTTCTCATTACGGCTGTAACAATATTCTCTCTCTGGGTTACAGAAGTCAGGAGAGAGTGGCAGGAAATACATATTTCTGCATTTCCCTTTGGACCTAGTTTTCGATCAAAACAAACTTTTTTCAATCAAAGCATACTTTGTGACTTACTCCCAACACATCTGTCTGACTACTTTCCCTTTTGGTTTTGTGAGGAGATATATAAGTTATAATGCTCTAAGGGCATGGATTTGTTCTCTGCTGCTGTACACAGTAGTCAGTGGTAATGTCTGGCTTCTCTGAATCTCATTTTCTCTCCCCTCTGTAATACCTGCACCTCCCCTCCCTTCTTCTATGCTTTCCTCTCACTTTTCCTTCACTCTCCTCTCCACACATCGCTTTGATATCTCCTTGCAGTTCAATCATGTCTCCTCCTTACTGAGAAATGAGGTAGAGAAAGGAGAAGAATGGACATGGAGAACACCAGAATGCAGATGTTAGATTTTAAAAAATTTGGTGTTTTTTTTCAAAATAGCAGGCAGGTGAATTAACAAAATGCAAGATATTCCTTTTCCATCCAAGTGTTTTGGTGTTTTAGGCCTCAGTGACCTGCATTCCTTTGCCAGTGTTGTTGTAAATGCACAATTGCAAAATCACAATTTATTTACACTTTTATCACAATTGTAAATGTACAATTTTAATCTCCAGTGCTGTTGTAAATGTTGAAATGCAATCAAGTCCTGCTGGTGACACCTGGCTGTAGGCAGGAGCACTCTAATTTCTGAATTTCCTTTTGCTGTCAACAAGTGGGGTTGTGTAGCTTATAGTGATACCAACAAATGGGTTAGTACTGGGTCTGTAGCACCTTTTACTACAAAATGTAGCAGCTATTCTCTGGGAGAAGACCTCTTGCCTGATGATGCTGCCTAGCAGCTAATGTACTCAAGTTCACAAGGTAGAAGTAGGTTGTTTATGCTACATTCTCATATCTTGTCCACAGTCATGCAGAGAGCGTTATATGTTGGCTTGTGACATGTTCCATTTTCCTTGAATTCGTCTTGTAGTAGTACATCTTGTCCTGTTGGTGGAGGCAGGGATCCAGACAGGATAAGAATTTGACTTTTTTTATATTTTCTCCAGCCTATCCACTATCTCCTCAGTCATTCTTTCTGCAGCTGTGATGACAGGAAAATGGAAAGACCGTCCGCATACTGGCATACCCTGTTAGCTATCTTATCACTGGAGTATTGGTGTCAGAGACTCCTCCGATTATTGCTGATAGTGCATGGGACTATATAGATGCATAAACCTCCATAAGTGTCAGTTGCAGGGAATCTCATCAGAGTCAACATACACTCAACAGTCACCATAAATCACTTCTCACTCAGCCAGCTCTCTTGGATATTTGATACCCTTTTCCGTGGTGGTCCACTTGCTAAGCCAGCCTTTGATGTACTCTTTAAAGGGCTATCTGTGCTTCACAGCTGCCAGGAGCTGCTTCCACAGAGTGTTTAATTTCCTCCCAGTAGCCTTGCCAATTCCTCCATCTCTGGCCAGACTTCCCAGCTGCCTGGCTTCTCTGTAGCTTAAAAAAATTGTGTCAGCTTCACTATCTCAGCAATGAAGCAAACAGGAAATAAGAGCCTCACCTTCCTATCAGCCAAAGTCCTTCCTTATATTCTGCAAGTCTTTCGGAGAAAAGGATTGAGTAGTTACCTCTTGCTCCGCTTCCTATTCCTATGCGGAAGGAAGAGGTACTTCAGAAGGACTTTGTGTTTGACTTTTCATGAAAGTAAAGGGACCCTGTATCTCATCTTCATCAGAGTTGTCTCCTGGGAGATCTATCTTTTCTATGGCCTTGGTATAAGGGGGGATGAGTTTGCTTTCTTTCAATTATGGGGGCACACTGTGCTGGTATGGGTGGAGGGGTGTTAACAGTGCCTGCTGCAGGGGTTGATATAGTAGTGACCCACGCCGTGGTGGGTTGAAGGACAAAGATACTGGTTGTAGGACATGGGGTGATGGCATTGCATGTTATCCTACATCTATGCATATTAATAATAAATCACTCCTGTGGCATATTAGTGATAATCAAAAATACATTAAGCAAACTGAAACATGGATAACAATTTCCAGAACTCCCAAAGACTGGTGGAATCAGTTTGGTGAAAAGAAGTGAAATATAATTTCCTATGAAAATACTAGAATATAGTTCACAGTAAGACTTAGTAATAGTGCCTGAGGCGGTCAGGTAAACCTACTATCCAATTTATTCCAGACTAGATGAGTGGTGTTAAACATGACAGAAAACTGATGCCTTTTGCCCAAACCCCCGACCAAAAAAAACCATACACCCTAATAAGAAGGTCTAGATAACACGATATTAAGAAACAACATGACAATCAACTGTAATCCAAAGTCTCTAAGGACATAGTATAGTATTTCACTTAGAATCATATTAATAACTGTTGAATTGTGGGGTTTTTTTTCAACCTTTCAAGCAAAAGATTAAAAATGGAAATATTGAATTAGAGTTTATGAAACTATGAAATATGAAATTGGTTCAGTGCCTCATGTTAGGCACCAATAAATCTATCAGATTTTAAGGCTGGGCTGGCCACTGAATTTTGATAGATCATCTCCGATTCCCTCACCACCCTCTCAGATGAGGGTAACAGGAAAACCAGAGAGAGAGACTTTAATGTTGACAAGAATCTTGAAGAAAATGATGAAAAAAAAAATAATACTGTCAGTAACAATGAAGATGACAAACCATATACATACACATACAAGTATGCAAATAAACACAAATATACAATACAGGACTCACATTGTCTAGATGACAACTAGATCTTGAGCAGAAAGAGAAAGTCTGAGACTGGACTCAGCTGCAGATGTGACTGCCTGAGACTGACAGAGTCCAAACAAGAAGCAGAAAAGGAGCTATGCATCTCCCACTCAGGATGTCAGGGAAGTGAAGACAACACGTTCTGTTGAACTATGCTCCTCTGTAGTGTGGAAACAGAAGGCAGGAACATCAGCAGCATAGGGAAGATAACAAAGAGCCAATAGCAATTCTCCTACTTCATAGGTGCCCATATATACTGAACATCATGGGAAGGAATACCATGGTTAGTCCATTTGTTTCACCTGACCCATCCTCTCCTCCCCATAAGCACAGCAGCCCCTCCTCCCTCATTGTGATTGCTATCACTGCTAGGCAGCCTGAGAGAACTTTTATTCTGGTGTTCTCAAACCAGGATGACGATTAAATGTGTACTGTAGCATTTTTTTTCCATATAGTACTTTTATTCTACTTGGAGGATCACAATGCCCCTTATGCTTTAGGGTATACTGTCCAACTTATTACCCCAGTGACCACATGCTTTTTCCAATTCTCATAGGAACTACTGGATGTCTGTATTAGCTACTAAGGCAAATCTAGAACACTATGTGATCTTTTCCTTCTTTTACATATGCTTTTAACTACTTGACTTCCAGTCTTGATTCCTTTGCACAATACTGAATCATATTTGTTCTGATTCACTGAAAAGAATAAGAATAGAACTAGATCTTTATCTCATTATTTGTGAGAGCTGACCTATACTAGCATCAGGTCTCACCTCCTCTCTGTCCTACTTGAACTTTAGCCTCTTCCACATTGTATTTTTTGACACATATAAAACATAAAATCATAGAATCATTTGTGTAAGAAGTCCATCTAGTTTCAGCCTCACTGCCACGGGCAGAGACACTTTACAGTAAAAGTTTGCTCAAAAGGCCATCCAACCTGGCCTTGAACAATTTCAGAGAGCGGACATCCACAACCTCTCTGGGCAACATGTTTCATTGTCTCACCACCATCACAGTAAGGAATTTCTTCCTGATATCTAATCTAAATCTACTCTCTTTCAGTTTGAAACTGTTACCTCCTGTCATGTCACTACATTCCCTGGTGAAGGGTCCTCCCTTTTTTCCTGTAGGCGCCCTTTAAATATGGGAAAGCTGCTCTAAAGCCTTTCCAGAGCTTGCCCTTCTCCAGGCTTAGCAGCCCAAACTCCCTCAGTCTGTCCTCCTAAGGGAGGTGCTGCAGTCCCATCATGATATTTGTGGTCTTCTTCTGGAACTGCTTGAGCAGGTTCAGGTCTTTCTTATGCTTGGGACCTCAGATTTGAACACAGTACTCCAGGTAGGGTCTAATGGCAGCAGAGTAGATGGGGAGAATTAACTCACTCGACTTGCTGGCCACACTTCTCTTGGTGCAGCCCAGGATGTGATTCGTTTTCTGGGCTATGAGTATATGTTGCTGCCTCATAACTCAGTTTTTCATCCACCAACACCCCCAGGCCTTTCTCTGCAAGGCTGTTCTCAATCCACTCATCAACCAGTCTGTATTTGTGCTTGAGATTGCCCCAACCCATGTGCAGGACCTTGTAATTGGCCTTGTCGAACTTCATGAGGTTTGCACAGATCCACCTCTCCAGTACGTCAAGGTTCCTCTGGATGGCATCCCTTCCCCCCAGCATGTTGACTGCACCACATAGCTTGGTGTCATTGGCAAACTTCCTGAGGGTGAATTCAATCCGACTGTCCATTTTACTGACAAAGATGTTAAACAGCACTGGTCCCAATACCAGCCCCTGAGCAACACTACTCATAACTGGTCCCCACTTGGATATCAGACCATTCACCACAACTCTTTGAGTGTGACCACTCAGCCAAATCCTTATTCACCGGGTGGTCCACATGTCAAATCCGTGTCTCTTCAGTTTAGAGGAAAGGATGTTATGTTGGACAATGCCAAAAGACAATTGTGTTGCTGCACTAACTTCTAATCAGAGTGTTGACAGCAACCAATTCTGACCTATTCATACCTGATATGTTTTTGTCCACCTTCAGTACTGGCTAAAGAGAGCTCCTATAAGTTGTGAGAAGGGCAGTGTAGATGGCAATGTTCCTGCTCTCCTGATTTGTAATGGACATGAGAAACTGTTGTGTATACAGCGCTGTTTTGATACACATATGATCTGTTCTAGTCATTCCTTTACATTCAAGACATACCTGTAACTTGCAAGAGAAGTTCTTGTTCTTCCATACACACTCACAGACTTGAATTTTCCAAATCCGAAGAGGCATCGCCTATCTCAAAACAAATAACAAAAATCTCTCCTCAATTTATCCTACCGGGTAATGCCCACCTCTTGTTTCTGATGCCAAGATTTGTTTATTCCTTCTCATTCTGTCTTATCTCTGTCCTCTGGCATCTATCTAACTGGTCTAGAATTTAGATTTTAACATTTTTATGAAACCCATCTCTGACTGTGGACTCTTTAATTATCTGCTGCTCTGTTATAGACTGACATCTTTTGTTGTATTATACAGGCTTGACTGTTCCCCGCATTCTCCCTCAGTCATTAATTATCTCAGGATATTTACAGTTTCTCTCTGAAAAATATTTTCTTTCCATGCTAACATTTTGCCTGCTTGCACCTTTTTTAATCTTGCTTCAGTGAAATCTTGTCTGTGTTCCATGGATTCACTGGGGATGGGGGTGGGTTGTAAAAGCAGACAAAAAAAGGACCTAGTTTGTTGCTTAGACCATTACTTTTCTCAAGCTCTGCCAAGCTTTGTTCTCTATGATATTTTTAATTTCCTGTTCCAAAAGCAGGAGAAATTTAATGGCGACAATACTACGTATGCTGAATGGCTAATATGACTCCACATCAACACTTCATCCAGCAAGTCATCGGAGAAAAAGACCACCTATCATTTTGTGGGTTTTTTTGAGGCCTTCAGTAGTCATCCAACTGCACATGGCTCAGGTAGCCATGGTGTGCAAGGCTGGAGCAGGAAAATTGCAGAAGAGCTAGGCATGTCTAACATACGTGTGTTGTGCAGTCAGCAGAAAGCAAAGTTAAAAAATCTACTTAGTTTTTGGGTTTTGTTTGTTTGTTTGTTTGTTTTTACTTTTGGTCTGTTCTTCTTTGTATTTTTTTTTAATTTATTATGTTCAATTTTGTTTTGATTTTTACCAAAAAAAATTTAAGCAGGTTTTTTTGTGTGGTAGAGGAAACTTCAAGTGAATAAAGTAAAAATAAATGAAACTAAGGTACCAGCTTATCACAGCCATATTGACTATAGTGACTGCATAAAACACCTTCAGAGTAGTGTTTCTCTCAGGGCAGCAAGCACTTAGAGAGAGCTCTTTCTGCATGCACCACCTCTTACTACTACTACCAGTTCTTACTACTCAAAAGTTTTTAAAAGCACACAACAAAACCAAGCCTGCTTTAGTAGCTACTAAGATTCAATACTGAGCTAATAGCATCAAATTAGTGATCGATAGTTCTGAAATTAGGTTTTCACAGTGGTAATGCCTAGTAGAAATCTTGTGACAGGAGTAAACGACCCCATGTTAAAAGTAATGATTCTAGATTCCCCTGTAAAGAAGAGCTGCAAGATCAAGTGAACTACAGATTGGTCAGTCTGATCCTGGTGCCAGAGAAGGTTATGGAGCAAATCACCTTGAGTGTCATCACATGACGTGTACAGGACAACCATATGATCAGGCCCAGTCAGTATGTGTTCTCAAAGGCAGGTCCTGCTTGACTTACTTGATCTCTTTCTATGACTAGGTGACCCACCTAGTGGTTGAGGAAAGGCTGTGGATGATGTCTCTCTGGACTTTAGCAAAGCCTTTGACACCATTTCCCACAGCATTTTCTGGAGAAACTGACTGCTCATGGCTTGGATGGGCATACGCTTTGCAGATTAATAACCTGGCTGGATGGCTAGGTCCCAATAATGGTGGTGGAAGGAGTTAAATTCCTTTGACATCCAGTCACAGGTAATGTTCCCAAGAGTATTGGGGCCAGTTCTGTTAAATAACTTTATCAATGACCTAGATGAAGGGATTGAGTATACCCTCAGTAAGTCTGCAAAAGATAACGTTGGGTGGGAATGTTCATCTGCATGACAGTAGGAAGGCCCTACAATGAAGGGATTGAGTACATCCTCAGTAAGTCTGCAAAAGATAACAAGTTGGGTGGGAATGTTCATCTGCATGAGGGTAGGAAGGCCCTACAAAGGTATATGGACAGTCTGGGTCGATGGAGTGAGGCCAGCTGTATGAGGCTGAACAAGGCAAAGTGCTGAGTCCTGCGCTGGGGTCAAAACAAGCCCATACAATGCTACGGGCATAGAGGAAAAGGACCTGGGGGGGTGTTGGTGGACATCTGGTTGAACATTTGCGCAACAGTGTGCACAGTTCGTTAAGAAGGCCAAGAGCATACTGGTTTGTACTGGAAATAGTGTGACCAGCAGGACTAAGGCTGTTTGTTCACCTGTACTCAGCATTGGTGAGGCTACACCAGTGGTAGCTTACTACTGGTGAGTTCAGTTTTGGGCCCCTCACTCCAGGAAAGACATTGAGGTGCTGAAGCATGTCCAAAGAAGAGCAATAAAGCTGGTGAAGGGTCTAAAGTATGTGTCCTACGAGCAACTGAGGGAGTTTGGGTTGTTTAGCCTGGAGAAAAGGAGTCCAAGGGGAAATCTTATTTTTCTCTACAACTTCCTGAAAGGAGATTGTAGAGAGGTGCGTGTTGATATCTTTCACTGTGTAACAAGAAATAGGACAGGAGGAAATGGCCTCAATTTGCACCAGGTGAGGTTTAGATAGGATATTAGGAAAGACTTCTTCATGGAAAGAGTTGCTAAGCATTGGAATATTCTGCCCAGGTAAGTAGTTGAGTTATCACTCCTAAAGATGTGTAGATGTGTGGCTTAGTGATGTGGGTCAGTGGTGGATTTGGCATTGCTAGATGCAATGATGGTCTCAAGGCCTTTTCCAACATAATTCTGTGATTCTGTGTTTCTGTTTTGCAAATAATCAACTTTAAAAGTTGAAAAGAAGACATCGCTTGCTGCAAAAGCTTGTAAACTAAATATAAGATACAAAGCACAGGCTGGAAAACATGAAAAGAAAGGAACATACAGTACTTGTCAGCACAGTGAGAAATTCTGCCTCTGGAAGTGCCCTGCCCATGACTGTAATCAGAAGACCATTGTATGTAGTGGAGTTAGTGATCCACAATTCTGTTGACCTGTGCATGCCCAGGCCTGTGCTGTGCTTCACATACAGTGTGGCCTTCATGCATGTGTTGTGCTGCATAATCCCTTGGATAAGGGATAAAATCAGCCAACTTACTTTAACCTCAGGTAGCTCCAGTAACTACTACACTTGCTTGGCCTTGCCTTTATCTAGCAGTGTAGCAAGAAGTACTCATGAGAACATGTTTTTTGTTTGATGGTATAAATGGTGACTAGAGATGTTTTCCTGTGACCAAAATGGAGGAACCTCTCTCCAGAGATGAGATCAACACAGTATGCCATGGCAAAACCCGTCCATGTGCTCCTGCACAGCCATGGGTTTCCCAGCATCTGAACTGACAAAAGATTTACTTGCCTTCCGTATTCCGCCTTTTATTTCCTCTTGTTAAAGCAGTTATTTTATTAAGGCTTATTTTGTCAGATCTGTCTTACTGAGACACAGAAAAAGCCCTGTACCATCTCACTCTCTCACTTCACCTCCTTTCTGCTTGCCTGCACCCTCCCTCATCCATGCAGAATAAGCAAAGCCCCAGCCTACACCAGAGAATCTCCCTTTGGTTTGCCTCACTGTGTCTAAATACTTGGATGGGAGCGAAGTGATGATAAAGATCTGACTCTCTATAGGGGTAAGAACAGAGAAAGGAGAACCTCTCCAGTACCATGGTGTGGGGGCTCTGTGAACATGCACTAGGAGGCTGCGTAAGGGTAGATAGAAAAGTTATTGAAGAAAAGGATCTCTCAAAAGTTGTGTTATGTGGACAAGGAATGTGGGTGTTAGTGAAAACCGTGGTTACTGAGCTAACGTCAGATATGGAGCTGAGATGTCAGTCCAGTCTGTTCTATGCTATTATTTTTGATAGCTTCTGCCAGAGGGAGTGTGGGGACAAATTTCAACGTTAAATCTTTTAGCCTTTTGTCAAAGACAAAGTGTTTGCAATGTGAATTAGAGCATGTGGCTTTCATTCAACATTATCACTTGTTCTTTTCTAATTAACTGCTGAAAGCATTTGATTTGGAAAATCCATATCTGGCAATCTAATAGACAGAATTAAAGAAAGAAGGTGGAAGGCAAGCAGAAAAGGTCTGTTTGGATGTCTGGAGCTGCTGTTGTCATTCAGTCATTTGTTTTCTTTCAGTCATGCACTTGAAAGTGTAGAAAGACAGCAAAAATAACTGGGCTCTGCTTGTGCTGCTGACTTTAATTCACAGCCTTACTGCTGGAGCTGCAGAGCCATTCTGTGTGACCAGCCACTCTGCAAATCAAGAAATCAGACTACATTGCCTTATCCTGAAATATTGCTTTTAATTTGCCTTCAGATCACAGCCTTAAAGAAAGAATGGAAAAGATAAAATTACCATGGCTATAACAAAGCCTTGTGAATTGGAGGCAATAGGAGAGAATGTGCCATAAGCAGCAGGTGAAAGCACTGGAAACATAAGGATCCCTCATGTAACCATATTGGGGAATGGGAAATATCATCTGATTTCCTTTTGCTGGTGGCTTGGAGGTGTGGAGAAGATCTGTATAGGAAGGGAGAAATGGAAGTGGGGACAAGCTGCTTGCAGAAGCATTTCCTATTTATACATGAGTGAAGATTATGTTTTGTCAGCTGTCTTTGAATGCAGCATAAGACCACTGTCTCAGCTCTTTTATCTGTGTCTGCTGAAACCTCTGAGTACTGCTCAGCTGGAGTTAGGGCTTGCAGTCATCTTATTAAATTCTGGGCTCCCAGAGATAAGGAAGAGGGTCATTCACAGACGCTTTTATGTTGTCTGCTTCTCTCACAGTTTGAGCTAAGTGAGCTCTGAGTGAACAGTGTTCAGGTGACCTGGTGGTCTCTTCATGCATTTGTCAGACCAAATCCCACCATGTTCACAGAATCATAGAATCATAGAATGTTAGGAGTTGGAAGGGACCTCGAAAGATCATCTAGTTCAACCCCCCTGCCAGAGCATGATCACCTAGGGCAGGCCACACAGGAACGCACCCAGGTGGGTTTTGAAAGTCTCCAGAGAAGGAGACTCCATAACCTCTCTGGGCAGCCTGTTCCGGTGCTCCGTTACCCTCATAGTAAAGAAATTTCTCCTCATGTTGAGATGGAACTTCCTATGTCCTAACCAAAACCCATTATTTCTTGTTCTATCCCTCGCACCACTCCTTCCCCTTGACACACACCCCTCAGATATTTATAAACATTAATAAGGTCCCCTCTCAACCATCTCCTTTCAAGACTAAACAGCCCCAGTTCTCTCAGTATCTCTTCACAGGAGAGATGTTCAAGTCCCTCAATCATCCTAGCTCTCCCTTGGACTCTCTCCATTAGGTCCCTGTCTCTCTTGAGTTGAGGAGCCCAGAACTGGACACAGTATTCCAGGTGTGGTCTCACCAGGGCAGAGTAAAGGGGGAGGAGAACCTCCCTAGACCTGCTGGACACACTTTTCTTAATGCGCCCCAGGATCCCATTGGCCCTCTTGGCCACAAGGGCACATTGCTGTCCCATGGACCACTTACTGTCCACCAGGACTCCAAGGTCTTTCTCCACTGGGCTGCTTTCCAGCAGGGCAACCCCTAATCTGTACTGGTTCCTGGTGTTTCTTCCTCCACAGATGCAGAGCTCTACACTTGTCCTTGCTGAACTTCATGAGGTTCACCTTTGCCCAGCTCTCCAGCCTGTCCAGATCTCGTTGGATGGCAGCACAGCCTTCCTGGGCATCAGCCACCCCTCCCAGTTTCTATCCTCTGAGAACCTGCTGAGGGTGCTCTCTATCCCCTCGACCAGGTCATTGATGAAGATATTGAACAAAACTGATCCCTGGGGAACATCACTGGCCACAGGCCTCCAACTTTGCTCTGTGCCACTGATTACAACCCTCTGAACTCTGTTGTTGAGCCAGTTAACAAACCACCTCACAGTTTATCCCACATTTCTTGAGTTTATTTACAAGGATGTTATGGCGGACGGTGTCGAAAGCTTTACAGAAGTCAAGGTATATGACATCCACCAGTCTCCCTTCATCAACACATTTTGTCACACCTTCGTAGAAGGATATCAGATCCCCTTGGTAAATCCATGCTGGCTACTCCTGATAACTTCGTTTTCTTCTAATTGATTAGAGATGGCCTTCAGAATGAACCGGTCCATCATCTTTCCAGGGATGGAGGTGAGGCTGACCAGCCTGTAGTTGCCAGGGGGCTCCTTCTTGCCCTTTTTGAAGACTGGAGTGACATTGGCTTTCTTGCAGTCCTTGGGCACCTCCTCTGTTCCCCATGATTTTTCAAAGATGATGGAGAGCAGCTCAGCCACAACATCAGCCACCTCTCTCCACACATGTGGATGTACCCCATTGGGGCCCATGGATTTGTGTGTTTTCAGTTTTTGTAATTGTTCTCTAACCAAATCCGCACTAACCAGTGGAGAATCATCCTCACTCTAGTTTTGCTACATTACTTCTAAGGACTGGAATTCCTGAGGGCTGGCCTTAGGAGTAAAGACTGAGGCAAAGAAGGCATTTGGTAACTCTGCCATCTCTGCATTCCCTGTTATCATACCTCCCACCCCATTTGCTCTCCCATCAGCTTCTCCTCCCAGCTCTTCTGCTGAATTACATTTCCAAGTCACGTCTTTAAAGCAGCATCCACAAGAACCCTTTTAACACCAAGACCTTAAACGTAAGCATCTCCAGCTTTGGTCCAGATATCCTGCCTCTAGCTTTTGTTGATCCTCACAAAGAATTTTATGGAACAGTCTGCTATGGAAAACATAAGCAGGCAGGTCTTTGGACAGTAAGGTCCAAATGAAGCTTCTGAAAGGAGCTTAAATTTCTGAACCACTCTTTGCAATCCTTGCTGTTATTTGTTTGTCTCACAGAGGATGTAGGAGTGGGTTTCTTCTGTGTAAATTCATGAGTTAGAAAGGAAACTACGTGTGCTTATGAATATGCAGCACTTTGCCTAATGATGGGGCATAGCAGGGGTCAAGGATGCAAAATGGCTTGCTGTACACAATCTTATTTTGCATTTGAATACAAGCTATCTTCTGATTACAACTGAGAAACAAAGTATTGGTCATCCTTTTAGAAGTTATCAGCCTGGCTAGCACATGGATGTTGTGGCCAGGAGAAGGAGCTGCCGTATCTGGTATTCTGGAAGTGGTTGCAGAGAGCTTTGGTCTCTGGCAGTCCCAGAGAGATAGCAGGACCTTGACCGGTAAAAGCTGAAGGGCTACCAAAAGTCAGACCTGTTACTGAGGCAGAGGATTTATGACAGGTGATCATAAGATGCCTGTCAAAAGGGAGCTGTCCTGGTGTACAGTGAACTTGGGATAGAATCAAGAAGAGCTCTAGGACTACTGACTCTTTTTCAAAGGAGACACCTCACTGTGTGATTGCCTCTGAGAGAATCTGACTGTGTATCCATTCACTCTTTC
>NW_009722367.1:43684-46926 GCF_000703405.1 Apaloderma vittatum
CTCAGGAAATAGTTTGTTTAGGGTTAACAGTGTTATGCTGGTGGAGGCTTATTCAGGTAGTCAGGGAATGGGTCTCAAAAGCTATAGACTTCAATGCATTCTCAGAGCAAAACTCACGCTTTGAATGCAGTGAGGTTTTTAGCAGGTCTTGCATATCTTTCTTTTTTCCTTAACACACAGTTCTCTGTTATCAACCTTGAGCCTATTTTTAGCTCTCTCTATATGCATGCAGTCTCACAAACATCTTAAATGTCAAATACACATGGAGGAGTCTTCTTCTCTATCATACTGATTACACAGCTGATGGCAATCATTCCAGCTTCAGGCAAGCTAATGTCAGCATAGTTAAAAAAAACTACCAAGGATGGGTTTATTAAAGAAAGAGTTGTGGTAACAGTTGGAATATTGCAGAGATACTGCTCATGGAAGATCCTGTGATTTTGTGTTTACTGGAGTGAAGTATTCAGATCTATTAATTCTAGTTTTTATATCGATTTCCTGTTTGTGCTGTTTTCTCATAGCCTATCCCCAAATTTTTCAACTATTCTGATGGTTTTTTTGTGGAATTAGCTTGCTAATTCCCCTAAATTAAAGTCAAATAACCTGTGGCACACAGGAGAAGCATAGTTAAAAGATGTTTAATAGCAGTATTTAGTATTTGTACTCATATGTGAGTTTGCTGTGTTTGTCTCTCCGTGTGAAATTCAATTTTCCCGAGTTCCTGAAGCATTCTTTGGCATGATACAGCACAATATAATAGGACTTACTAGATGTAGTTAAAAACTCACAGATCTGAAGTCAAGCCTGTTGTAGAAATATTACCTCTCACTTCTAGAGGCAATATCATAGAATCATAGAACGGTTATGGCTGGAAGGGACCTTGATGATCATCTAGTTCCAACCCCCCTGCTGTGGGAAGGGACACCTCTCTTCCACTAGACTAGGTTGCTCAAAGCCCTTTCCAACCTGTCCTTGAACATTTCCAGGGATGAGGCATCCATAACCTCCTTGGTTCCAGTGCTTCAAGCACTGTATATCAAGCAGTCTATTGGCTAGTACAGTTTCCTGGGACACAGCTCCAATCCTAAACCTGTGACTGCCTCAGACATAGGCCACCTAAACTGTCAGTGACTTAGCTGGTTTTGCTGAAATGCTGGGGGTGGTATGTGGCTCCTTTGATGAGGAGCTGTATTAAAGTAACTCCATATCTGGACATGAAATATGCTAGTATATGCATGCTGAGGACAAAAGACAGTAGTCAGTAGTATTTAATTCCTACACAAACAGGTTCAATTAACAGTGTCCTGAGACACAAATATATTTTTTCTTTTGCATGACTTGGGATTTGGTTTAGAATTATCCTTTTAATACAACTCATGCTGTAAGAATTTGTCTTTTCTCTATTATTTTTAAATACTACATACAACCAATCAGCAACTAAACATTTTTCCTTTCCTTCAACAGATAGCATCAAAATCCTCTTTTTGCCTTTTAGAACCCGGTCAGTACTTGTCTATAACGCCTTTTAAAATTTTTTTTTATTATAATGAAGGCTTTTTGGTGTTCCCTTCACACTGTGGATTAAAGATATTCAAACAATCCCACTGTTCTAGAAATCTTCCTGTAGACATTTACATCTGGAATTTAAGATCTTTTCTGGTCATTATAAAGGCAACCCAGGGAGTTCATATGATGTAGTAAAAAAAAGGACTTAGAAAGAATGGTTTCCCAATATCTGAATGTCTGGGGATGAGGAGGCATAAAAAGAGAACTGTAGAAATTCAGAAATTCATATCTAGGCAGAAAAAAGACTGAAAATTATGGAAGAGCCTGCTAAAAAAAAAAGTTCTAAACAGAAGTAATTGCAAAGATTTACGTCTACTCTGTTTTTATAAATAATCTCCATACCATTTTATTCCCTCTAGGTGTGTCTCAGGAAGTTCATTCCTAACAAACGTTTGCAAATGTAATATCTCACAGAAAGCTGTTATGAATGAAGATGCTTGCTTACTTTCCACTCATCTGGAATGGCTCTCATCAAGCATGGATCTTCCTAGAAAACAAGGTGCTAGAGTGACTGTGTAGGGAGTGCATGTCTCACCTCTGAGAGCTGGTGCACCTACCTTCAGCAAGTTCCAGACTACATGGGATTAGTCTGGAGAGTATGACGGTGAAATCTAGTCTGTAAAATTCTGAATCTTCCTGCTCAGTGAATAGGCACATTCTTAAAGAAATAGGCAACCTGAGTCTCTGGTCCCGACTGTCTTTAGATGTGATTTTTCTGCAGTTGTTTGGGATGAGACCATGGACAGAGTGAAGCAAGAATAAAGAAAATATTTTTTCCATTCTTGTTGCCAGTAAGGCTCTCCTTCTCCTCTGCCGGGAAGGTAGGAGGAGTGGGGTGTGGGGGTGAAGCGTATTTAAGATTGGGTCATATTTATTGATGTATTCTTCCCACTATCCTACTTCATAAATTGTGGTGGTGAATTAAATCTATGTTTTTCTCCCCAAGTTGCTCTAGTTCTTTACCCGTCATCTTAAATGGTAGATTATTACCCTCTCTATCCTTAATCGCAAACCCTCGAGCATTTTTAGTTGAACTGTTTTCCTCCACAGCACTGTAGAAAAGGGGGTGGAGGCAGGAGTGAGTTAGAAACGCTTTGGTTTTTTGTCCTAGTCAAGTTGAAATAGGACACTGAAACACAGGCTGTTTGACCGCAGTGTTTCTGTCTTTTAGAGGTATACAATCCCTTGTTCTCATTCTGGTTTTGCTTCTAATCATGGTATTGTGACTCAGGAGAGTCCTGCACGCATCTAGTACAATTAATATTGACATCTTGCAGTGGAGTTCATCAGGGAAATTGTTTGTGAAACTTCCTCTTTTGCATGAAAGTTGCAGCACAATTTGATTCACTTGACAGCTTACAATTTCAAAATATCCAAAGGGCTTTGCCTTACTATCATGTAAGATACTAAGTGCTTTATCTCAGATAGCAGCAATCTTGCAATGAGCAGTGCAGATCAGCATCTTCATTCACAGTTTGTCGTTATAAGATCATGGAATCATAGAATGATAGAATGTCATACACTGGAAGGGACCTTAGAGATCATCTAGTCCAACCTCCCTGTCATGGGCAGGGATGCCTCTCAACTAGATCAGGCTACTCAAGGCTCCATCCAGCTTGGCCTTGAACACCTCCAGAGGCAGGGCGTCCACAACATCTCTGGGCAATTTATTCCAA
>NW_009722368.1:0-701 GCF_000703405.1 Apaloderma vittatum
AGCTACGAGCGATTAAGGGCCTCGAACATCTCTCCTATGAAGAGAGACTGAGAGAACTGGGGCTGTTTATTCTTGAAAGGAGGCACCTGAGAGCAGATCTTACTAATGTATACAAATACCTGAGGGGTGAGGGTCAAGAGGAAGGAGACAATCTCTTCTCAGTGGTGCCCAGCAACAGAACACGAAATAATCGGTTTATGTTAGAACATACGAAGTTCCACAACAAAATGGGGAGAAATTTCTTTATGGTGAAGGTAACGGAGCACTGGCACAGGCTGCTTAGAGAGGCTGTGGAGTCTCCTTCTCTGGAGACTTTCAAGACCTGCCTGGATGTGTTCCTGTGTAACCCACCCTAGATTCTGAGGTTCTGCTCTAGCAGAGTTGTTGGACTCGATCTCCAGAAGTCCCTTCCAATCTCTAAGAGCCAGCGATTCCATGATACACAATGATATGTCAAAAAGAAGCTCTTAGGTGAGTGCAATGAAGTTAATAGTGTGGAGCTGTATGCATAACCCAAGTTTTCCAGGTGGGACACTTGAATATATATAGACTTTACAATTCTCTACTGAGCAGCTTGTTTCTGTTGCTGACTTGTTTTTGCACTTAGAGTACAAAATAAGACTTATTAAATCTTGATGAATAAATAAGGCTTGTACTTCAGATGGTTATGTACCATGGACAGAAATATGTACAGGGCCCTC
>NW_009722368.1:735-19932 GCF_000703405.1 Apaloderma vittatum
GTATCAGCTTGTGCAGCTGTGGTTGGCACCCTAGAAGAGGCAATTGTTGTATGGGCTCCTTGATGATCAAAGACTATCAAGGCAGGTACCCTGGAGAAATGCATAGATTACATGGATTAGCAGAGACTAGCAGATGCCAGTTAAGAAGGACTCCTCAGAGAGATGGACTAAGATGTGGAGTTCACTAAAAAACACCTCTCCACCAGCCACAAGAGATCACCAGAGACCACGGAAGAGCTCCAGGGAACCCTTTCAGAGATCCAGGCCACATGTGTAATAACTATGTGTATAGGATAATTAGTTCCTGGAAATAGAATGAATATGTATAATCTTTCCAGGAAAACTGATGCTTATGTATGTAATAGAGAGATATAAGCTTGGATGTGTGCCAGGTGTGGTATGTATGACAGGTACAATTATCACCCATGCATCTAGCACTGTAATAAAGAAATGCTTGCTTTCTAATGCTGAATTGAGTGTTAAAGAGTTCTTCATTGACTGAAGTTTGGGTAACAAGATGACTCATACTGAGAATACGATATGGCAAAACCAATTAAAATGCTTGTCCCTTTGATCTAAAAATCAAACACTGCTGCACCTTTGAGGAGGGTTAATTCAGTGCTACTTTATGCCTGGAGTGAGTCAAAGCATGTTTTGGAGTCTTCAGATGCCATTTCTGTAAGTTAAGTCCAGGTGTGGATTTCTGTTTTGGAGTCATCCTTTCTGTTTGCAGGGCATAAGAAAGGCTGTGCTAGATAAAGGTTAAGGTGGATGTGAGAGAGAATGAAGCAGTGAGGGGAATTAATAAATAGTAATCTGAAAAAAAGCCAAAAAAATATTCCTCTAAGCTCTCCCTCAAAAGAGATTATGAATGAAGCCTTCAAACTATAAATGCTACCAAAAAATTCTGTATATGAATAGCAATAATGTTGCAAATCTCCTTTTAAGCCTCAGACAAGTTTTTAATGGAATATTTTCAGTGTTCAAAATGGCTAATTTTGAGAAGGGAGACCACCTAGCACTAGATATAGCTGAAATTCTCTCGTTCTGAAACAGAATAGGGTTTAGCAAGAAAAATTATTTTTTGAGCTAATGAGGGAAACATCATGGAAGGTCATCATGATATGTTTAATAAATTGTTATATTATTATATATTAATAAACTGTTTAAGTAGGAAGAACAGCCAAAGGTTTGGGGTTTTCCACTAGAAGGTCAGGTTCTAGGCCAGAAAAAAAGATTTTGGTGGAAATACTGTGGGTTTTTTGTAATTCATGCCCATTTGAAGTAAATACATCAGTTCATCACAATTTCCATTAATTATACAATACTAATTAGTAAAACTAAACTTCTTGCTAGGTTTCTTCCTCATACTTTTCAATCTGAGTGTCAGTATTTGTATTTCTTCCACTAGAAGAAATCTTCTTTTAGAACAAATCTCCCAAGTCTCACTCATTGGTTTAACACAACTACCTGTAAAATTGAATGATCTACAGAAGGCCTACCCTGAATTTTTGAAATTCCATATTCACAGAACTGTGTATTTTCAGCCAACTCTTGCTGTTGCACAGGTGAAGTTTCACACAGTGTTTTCCTGTAAATCACCTCTGGTCCATTTATGCACGTGCTTATAATGGTATTCCCTTGACAATATCAGCAGAGGGCACGTTTTTGGGTAGATTCTGTGTGAATGTCAACACAACGGTGAGCAGGAGAGTCTTGAGTAAGCAATGCTGTTATGCAAGCGTTCCCACTTTATTCCCAAGGGAAACCACTGCGGGCTAAAGCAATGCTATAAAGGACCAGAAAGAAGAACTTTAATTATTGCAGTTACGCAACTGAAACCAAAAGGTCTCTAAATGACCTGGGGAATTGAGGATTCAGTGTGGCTGGTGATTAGATGCTAGACTAATGATGACAATATTTGGCTCATTAGAGAGCTAATAATTTCAAAGTGAAAGACGCAGTGTTTGTTGTTGTAGACTTTACAAGCTGCGATATGTTTAGATACTGCAGTATAGCCTCATCCTCACGCATCTGGTTGCACACTTTTGTAACTTGTGCATATGATTTGGAATTAAAGCATATTACAGATGGAAGGTCATCATGATATGTTTAATAAATTGATTGTTATATTATTATATATTAATAAACTGTTTAAGTAGGAAGAACAGCCATTGCTTGGATTCTCTGGACCAAGCTGTTGGATGGCTGGGACGTACTTAGTGTTACAGCAAGGATGTAATTTAATGCCTTGCTTCCCCAAAAAGGAATCTGGCATCCTTTTCTTAGGGTCACAATTAATAACCCAAAATGAGCTACATTTTTGTGTTGCAAAAGTTAAGAAATACAACAGACTGACATTTTATTGAACTCAGTTCATGCAGTGAGTGACAGAAGTTTTTAGGTGGATTAAAGGCATTCCTTCAGTATGTATTATTTGTTGGATTTTTTAATTATTTTTTGATTAATATAACAAGTTTTCTAATTCTGTTACAAATGTAGCAGGTACCTAGTTTAAAACTAGGTGAAGACAGTGGTAAGTATTTCCTGGCACACACATCTGCTCTAAGGACAGCAACAGGAAAGCTTCCAAATAGTCTGAACGCCCTAAAAATATCCTTAATTTGGTTCTTCATCCTCTAAATCAATAATTATTTTCCCCATAAGCTGACCTCTTGGCAAATATGTAAATGCTATGCTCAATTACAAATGGAAGTGGGGAGTCTATGCTTTTTTGTGTGCTCTGCTCAACACTTCCCCCTCATATAAAAGATATAGAGCATTTGTCTTGATCTTTCCTGAGTAGAAGAGGTTGCATGTAATTAAAATGTGATAGAAAAATCTATTTTATTTCAATCTGTAAGCAGAGGAGAGCTCTGGCAGCCAAGGTGGCTTCAGAAATCCCTGCACCACCAGATCTTGTGATAGGGATCTTTGTCCCCGACACTGTACTGGCAAAGAGGTTGCAGGGTTACAGCATAATGTGGATCAGAGGAGCTGGACAGGTAGGGGTTTTGAAAGGCTTTTCTGAATGTAGGTGCATTTGCTGAGCAGCTACTCAACATATTCTACTGAGAAAACTGAAGAGGCTCAGACATTTCCAGGGATGTTGGAATGAGCACTAAGTCAGGAACTTCTTGAGTTAGCTTTGCTTCCTTTAGGCTGGTTTTCTCTTTTTTTGGTGGTTGTAGTAGTCGTGGATTTTATTTTTTTTATTTTCTTTCACAGAATACCGTGCAGTTAAGAGTATTGTAAACATTTGTGTACCTCTCTGGATATATTGCTAGCTGACTTTTGAACTTTAAAGTAAACTCCCTAGGCTATGTGTTTTGTTTTTTGGGATTTTTTTTTAAACTGCATCAGACTTTTAGATATCAAAGCAAGCATCATTGAATTGCTCCCTGTTAGTAGGGATTTGATCCAAAGCCAGTGGCTGGCTCTGCTAGCTTCAGTTAACTAGAGAGAAAACTTGCAGTTAAAAACTAATTTCATGGCACAAAGTAATACTGCCTTCCGTAAGAAAAAAATTACTTTTCACATGTATGTGTTCTTTCAAGTAACTAAAAAAAAAATACCACTCCTCCAGCTGTAAAGTCCTACAGCACCATTTTTTACCCTGTAAGCTAGATGTGAAGCTCTGTGCTAAGAACTAGGCTAGTGCAACAGCATTACAAAACATTAGTCATGAGTGCTCTCAGGATGTTTTGCATGGTTAGGAAATTGGTTTCTCTTAGTTTTAATTCAGGGTATTAAGCAGTAGGTGGCATTCTACTTCAACATTATAGTGAATTGTCGGCTTGCTACCATGTGTTATCACTTGGTCTAGAAAGTTCTTAGCATTTCTCTTCTGCTTGCACTCGTGCAGTATTATGAAGGAAGGACTTTTTCTGCTTAAACAGGAAAATGTGTTAGTTGTGATACAAGTACCACATACAGAAAGCCTGTGAGTACTATATACTGAAAGTCCTGCTTGAAATTTGAGTTTGCAATTTGCCTTGCAAGACCTTTACAAACCAGGAGAGATGATCAAAATCAAATTATTCAAGACTTAGATGCTGGTTTGGATCCAAGTCTCTCAGATACTCATTGTGTTCTGCCAGTGGGAAGTGAAAATAATTAATCCTGATAATTAGTTTGAGAAACTGTTCAAGTTATGGTTCCAAGTAGTAAAAGGAAGGAAATAACTGTTAATAAACTATCCTTATGTCATCCCATTCAACATCATAAACTGTCAGGTTATGTGCTTAGGTCGAAACTAATTGAAAAAACTCAAATGTGTACTCAAATGTAAGAATCTAAAAGACTTTTGATTGAGAAGAATTACTGATGGAACTAAGTGATAATGAAGAAGGAAATTGTGAATAGTACAAGTTTTGGGGAGTGGATGACGGAGAAATCGGATCAATAACTGAGACTGGTGTTGTGTGATCTCAATATACTTCGCCAGTATCCCTCTGACTTTATTAGAGGACCTTATTTCAGACCTCTAGAGAGGTTGCTAAACTTTCTTTTAAAAGTGTGCATGTTTAGAAATACACTTTCAGAAGAATTGATTACTTGAGGATCCCTAAGAGTTATTCCTTGAAATATCAGTGCTCACTCAGGTTTAAATGGGGACTGCTATAGAAACAGGTGACATTTGAAACTCAGTGACATGAACTGGGTGGGACCTTCATTTATTTATTGTAGTATCTCTTTATTTGTATGGATTTGTGCCAGGACAGATTTACCTAACAGCTGTTCATTCCCTTTCTAATACGATAATTGTATCATGCTGAAAAGGGAGAATACTCGATGCTTAAATGTTTTTGTGTGTCTGGCCTTTGTGATGCAAATAAGCAGCTTTTGTAATATTCAAAAATCGCATTGTGTGCTGAACAAAAAAATATTTCATTTATTGTTTAATCTTTTATCTTTAAGCTGATTGCTTAGACTGTGCATATAAGAGCAGCTCTGTTTTAATAGATGGTTAAAGACTCAAGCCTTGTTAAATGTTACATGAAAACATAAAAAGACATAAAGGGTGTTTAAACAGTAGCTTGTTATAAATTGTGTGTTTAACTACATTATAATAACTCGCTTGCTTAATGTGATTAATGTACTTATATAACTACCTGAATCTGGGCTATGGAGAGACAGCTTTATGAAAGAATTTATGGCACACAGTTTTATTTTAGTATTTATATTTCTGAAAGAAAAGTGCTACTGTAAAATGCTAGGTTTTGGGCCAATGCACCTGGAGTGATGATACGTCTCCAGTCTGCTTCATTACTGATGCCTTTGTGAAATGTATCACTTGCACATTTAATAACGAACAATAGCACTGAGTTACATACTGTTTTGTATTGCAGATGAAGCCTTGCTAACATTATAAAGAGTGTCTGGTGAATCAGAGCAGCGCTCCTCAAAATACCTTCCTGTTTATGCACCTTCCTTACTAATTTACCATATGTAATACAATTAGGAAACAAGAGAAAAATACAGTTAGAAATTGGACATGAGAATTTCAATTTACCTAGGTTATATAAAGGTGAGAATAATAATGAAGGACATATGGAATGGATTGTCATGAGACAAAATACAAAGTGTATAAGGGAGAAAAACTAAAACATTAGTGTCAATTTTAAACTTTATGTTTATCTTTTACCAAATTCAACTGCCATACAACAAAATAAATAAACCTGCTAAGAAAAATATATCATTCTTATCCGGCAGGAGAAACCTCATGATCAGGTGTGCTGACTCTTGCGAATTGGCAATGCTGGATTAATTGTTAGACTCAAAAATCTATTTATTCTCCAGAAAAAAAAAAAAAGTAGTTCTATGTATATCTAAAATTATTAGTTTTCAAAGACAGGTTAACTACAAATGAATTGATGGATTATTCTGGGTGTAAATTGAATGTAACAAGCAAGTCTGGGCAGCTGCTACTTATTTTTTATTTAATATTTGAAGGTTTTTTTAATTCTGTCTCTGAAAGCCTGACAAAAGTCGTATCCTACACTTTTAAATGTTCATTCAATCTGAATTCATGACACCTATAGTGACACCAACAGTATATAGATCCAGTGTGAACTTACAAAGTGTATATGTTGTGCAATGTTTAAAGCCATGGGCTGAGAGCTATGTTCTAATTCCAGAGTTTGCTGTGTGATTACACCAGCAGAGAGGTGGACTTTTTGTCTATTCAGGAGCTTTCAAACATGTAAGTAACCAGGTCATGCTATGGCTGGAGGCAAACATTGACCACAGTCCGGAAAAATGTGTGTTGGGAGTTTAATACTTCAGTATACTTATCTTACAAAATACACTTAAGCAAGCCCTAGAAGCATTTCACTAATTCAGAATTTAAGGTTAAGTACATTACTACTCCTATATTAGTATGTTTTAAGTGTTTTGCTGCATCAGCTTCACAAAAATATAATCTTCTGCCTGTAGGGCTAGACCATTTTTTAAGAAGTTAAATTTGGGTGGGGTGGGGAGGGAAGAGCATGCACTTAGCTTTGCATGAGTTGCACCCAGAATACTTGCAACAGCCATTATATTCTCATTGAAGTGTTTGGGCCAAGATAGGAGTATACAAGCTGTTCTGCAGTTCATAATGCAGCCAGTGAAAATATTAACTTGAATAAATAGTTACAGGATCCGTATGATAGTTACAGGATCTGTAGTACCATATTGTCAAATTAAGCTAAGGAAATACAGGCACCTATGAGATTAATTTCCAGTATTTTGTATCACACTTTCATAAACTAAAAGCATATGAAAGATGCAATAGATATCAATCAGCAGGTCATTGCCTGTGTTTTCGCTTGAAGAAACAGTTTGACACAATTTAGTATTTTTTTTATTTTATTTTAAGTTAATTCTTTCCAGGATTCGAGACATATAGAGATAGAAGAAAAGAAGGGTCCTGGCAACTGTAAATTTCCCTCATGCATTCATGGGAGGAGAAAGTGAGAATGGCATTTATAGCAAAAACTTAGGTGATTCCCAGGAGGTAAAACTACACAAGGTTAATTAAACATTTCTGAAAATCCTGTGCCTTTCCTACCTTCCCCTTTAAGCACCTAAAAACCTT
This sequence comes from Apaloderma vittatum, assembly GCF_000703405.1. NCBI lineage: Eukaryota > Metazoa > Chordata > Aves > Trogoniformes > Trogonidae > Apaloderma > Apaloderma vittatum. The sequence goes on from NW_009722368.1 coordinate 7,817, forward strand.
TGGAAATTTGGTCTTTACCTGTTAGTACCTTGAACTCAATGTTTCACTTGAGCTTAGTAGAAGTTTGAACAGACTGAGGCTGATCCTTGGACTTTATTTTAGTCAATAAACAGTGATGTAGGAGAGGGAGGAATCAAAATCCATCTAATAATTCTCTCCTATTAGTCACCAAATGCTTTAATAAAGGTACAAATACTCCAAATGTTAGCAAAAAGAAACTGAAAAACTTATTGCATATCTTCTTCATAGTAAGAGAACAAGAAGATAATACTTCTTCTGGAATGTCATGCTGGTCTCTGTTTTGATATAAAGGATGTTAAAGTCCAAATGCAATCTCATGTTTTCTACTGTTTTAAGTTGGATAAGAGGCCCAGAAATCAGAGATATTAGAATAACTTTGTTACTCTGAAGCTGAATAAGGTTCGACTTCTAAGATAAGGACATCAATATTTAGCAGCTATAACAAATACAGAATATTCCTTCACCAGAGCCTTGACATGTACTCAAATATGCAAATACTCTGAACTCAGAAGAGATACTCAGGGGTTTGAAATTAAATGTTAGTGAAGAACAACAGAATTAGTCAAAATTTATTCAGATAAATATCTCTGCGTACCCTTGTATCAATTCAAATATTTGCCAAGTCATCTTGCCAAAGAGGACAGAATTAATCCTGTAGATGGTTAGGAAGATGTGAATGACAGTCTAGACTTTGAGGAAAGTATGGAGGCATAGAGAGGGAAAGGAAAATATAGCTGAAATGAGGATGGAAGGAAACATGATTTCTTACTCAAGTTCTTCAGAGAACTACTTGGTCCTAAGCAGGTAATCTGGGCTGATCTTGGATACAACAACTGTTGGTCTGATCCTATCTTGGAGACTGTATTGAGTAGATAAAGTGTCTTCCACTGTCAGGCCATGCCAGATAGGTGAGCTCTTTTCATTTTATCCCACTGTTGCAGAGTGCGTTTGTCTCTGGTTCACGTGAAAAAGCTGGGCAGGTGGAGATGTGAAGGGAATTGTGAGGACAGGAATTTGGAGAACACGATCTCATGCCAATGGTCCTGTGACTCTAGGGAATGTGTTTATGGAGTCTTGCATTCCCACTGAAGAAATCAGCTTCAGCTGCCACAAAAAGGCTTAAAAGGAGATGATAGAATAAGCCATTTAGACTCTTACTTATTTAATAACATACTTTGACCTGTTGATCTCCAAATTCTCACTTTTCTTGTGTACCAGATGGTGGTGGTTCTGTGGACTAATCAATAATTTTTTAATAATTATTCTTGTTTTTTTTTCTTGTAACTGAAATAAAGCTACTAGACCCTAGTATGATCACGTCAGTTCTTTACAAATTGTGCAAGTATTCATCTTCCATAGAGTTTATCATAAAATAAAAAAAACCCAAAACCCAAAAAATATAGTTTGACTCTAAGAGAGAAAATAGCAAAGGGCTTCTCTTGACTATTAGAATAATATAGCATTAAAATTCTTTTTAATGTCAGAACAAAGCTATTGTAAGTATCCTCTGCTGAGGAGAGCAGTAAGTTCTAAAATGTTCTGCTACTTTGGCTATAAAATTCTCTTTCCAACCACTTAGAGAGCACAGATAATATCTATTTATTACCCTGTCTAGTTAATATCTGACCACAATTTCTAATGAGAAAACAACTATTTGGATTATAGGAGCCTAGGATTTTATTTGGAAAATGCATTTTAGTAACACAAAATTTACTTAAAAATTGTAAGCTAATACCATTTTCCTCCTTTGCTGTTTCATATTAGATCAAATAATGTTAAGGTGATCATAGATTTCTGTCACTTAGTGTGAAGCAAATTAAGGTTTGGGCTGAATTAATCTGGACAGGTTTTTAGTCGAAGCAGAAAAATAACCTGCTAACTTTTCAAAAATAAATGCATTTTGGAATAATATGGAATGACTTTTCTATGGTTAGAAAACCTCCCAAAAACTGCTTGTAAAGTGCTTGTGGGTTTTAGCACTCCTGTTTATTACAAGCCTGGAAGAAGCTGAGTCTTCTCAGGACAATGTCTGCATTATCCATAGTTTTAATACTTTAATTTCAACTCTTCATGGGACAAAAAGTGCTGACACAAATTCTGTACTGAGTTTTAAACTGCACTGTAACAGCAAATGCCATCCTAGATAAAAGATTAGTCTTGAGAATTGTACTAAGAATATGCCAACTAGTATATGCAAAAAGGATCAGGATATTAATTTAACCTGACTAGGGAGTAGATTATACTATAAATAGGACTCTCAGACTGCACCTACTGCAAGGCTGGCCATTTCCTACAAAATCCATTGCATGTATATTTGCCCTAATCCTGTAATGTGATCCTCAGTCTAATCCTTACACCTCGTTATTCAACTATACTAATTTTCTAATGCACAGAGTGATGTGCACACGTAAGGCTTTGCTTGCTTGCTTGGATCTATTGCAAAATCAGAGCAAAGGCACTGTTTATAGATGGAATGTGTAGAAGTATATAAAGGATTTTATACAAAAGGTAAGCTAACAGACACTTGTCACCCGAGATCCTAAATTCTTGGAAGTACTGAAAGTAGAGAAAGGTTAAAGTCTGAATAAATCCAAGGATTCTCGAAGTTCAAAGTGTCATGTGTGGTAGCACAATCTGTTTTGCAGCTGAGTGGAATTCAAGATTGGTTTCTTCAGCCAAAGTTCAAAAATAACCTTTTGTTTCAGCTCTTTTGGGGCTTATGTGGGAGAAAAGTACAGAAGAAGATAGACATGATTCCAGCATAAAATTCACCTTAATCCCGATTTCTGTATTCTCACAATTGTTTCAGTTACATGCAGAAATACTGTATTTTTTTTTCCTTTTTTTTTTTTTTTTCATTTTTCTAGGCCTCTGCACAACTCTTCTCTTAGACCTGGTGTGCTGCCTACTCTTCTCTTCCTAGAGATCATCTCCTCCTACTTAAACCCCTTTTGCCTGATGTCCCATATGTTACACCACAGATTTAGTCTAAAGTCTAGACTAAAATATATCATGCCAAACACAATAGTTTTCATTTATTAGTTGTTTTCTTCTAATTTTCCTTTTCTATCTTACTGCTCAAGATTTTTTTTTTGCCAGTAATGCTGTATTCTTTGAGTGTATTTTTTTCCTCCAAACTAACAATTGTACTTTCTTCTGCAGTGTTCCTTTTTTTATCTCTATCCATTTGCAGTGCCTCTCTTCACAAATGTTTAACTCAAAGTGTAAGTTCAGTGAAGACATACATCATTCCAAAAAAAGAGTAGGGTGTATGTTTTTCTAATAAGAATGATAACAGAGGTAGCTTATTTAATTTATTTGTAAAGATATAGAGTATCTTCTAGGTAGAAAAACATGGCATATGACTAAAGTATTTTTACTAGTTCTTGTGTTTAAATGGTCTCATGAGAAGAACTAACGGTGAGAAGGAAAATATGGTTATCATTTGTATAAGAGAAAGGCCATATAACCTGAAATGTAGTTAACAGATTTTTTTTTTTTTTCTAAAAGCTGTTGAAAATGGTGTGTTGCTTTTCTCATCTTTCAGGAGAGAGATATATATCACAGTATCTTTACTAACTACTTTGTTTTACTACTTGTTCTAGCTGATGCAAGGATTCTTGAAATAAGTCTAACCCTCTTCAATTATTTTAAAATCCATAGTTTTCTTTTCCTGGTCCTCTCCAATCTTTTCTTTTTCCTCCAGTGAGGAAACAAGGTGTGCTGACAAATCCACTATTGCCTCAGTTAACTAAGTGAAATTCATGAAATTATCAAGGGATACTCTCTCTGCTTTGACTTCAAACTTTTCAGTTTGAACAGTTAACCAATACTATTTGCACCGTTTTGATTGCAAATTGGTTTATATATGACTATGTTTTCTCTCCTTCTCTGCCCTATATATTTGTAATATATATATACATTCATAAATATTTTTAATGCCATACACATAGAATCATAGAATCGTAGAATGGCCTAGGCTGGAAGGGACCTTAGAGATCATCTAGTCCAACCTCCCTGTCAATGGCAGGGACGCCACCTCTCGACTAGACCAGGCAACACAATACCTGTAGTGTGTATATTAATTGTATTTAATCCTTTATGCCGTCCCTTGAAATACTTTCTATTACTCAGTTTTAGGTATCTAGCCACTACGAGCACTAAGGTTTTGTTATAGATCTCTTTTTGACAAGCATGCACGGTACTTACACTCTGGTTCCTCACTAAAGACTGATAACAATAATATTTGGCAAAAAGATGGAAAAATAAACCCAAGACTGTGCTTGTAAAGGAAGGGAGGGTGGACAAACAGCCTCCCTCTCTTTTCAGAAGGGATGGTAAATAACTCGCAACTAACTCCGGGCAAAGCATTCGATGTTGGTGACGTCCTGTTTTTATTTATAAATATACTTTTCTAAGTGTATTTACACTTTATGAGTGAGTGTTTTAGAACTATAGTAATATATTTAAAGAGAAAAACACGTTTTTCTTGAACATTTTATGGAAGTTTTTTAAGCCACTATTTATGACACTCTGAGGATACATCAAACACACTTTGATCTCTGTGATCATTGTGTTTAATGTCTTCTATGGCAAAGATTAAAGAGCTCAGGATACTTTTAAAGCATATGTCCATTAAGATCACATACAACGTGTACTGAAGTAGAAGATACATTTGACCTGCCATGAGTGTTAACCATGAATTCTTACTGTTAAACAATATTAAAGAATGGAATTTCACAAATATAGTCCAGTTACATTTTAGACATTATGAAAGATACTACAAAATACATTGATTATAGCTATATGAAGAGGGAGATTGCAGGGAGGGCGAGAAATCTCAGTTTTGCCTATCGAGAGCTTCCTAAAGTAAAACTTATCGTCTGACTTCAAATATCACTGTTAGCTTCTGTACAGCTTGTTTACTGCAACTTCAAGAAAATGTGTTTTTACTGTTTTCTTCACACCCAAAACAAGGCATATGATTGAGTGATATTCATAATTACCATAAAGCAAACCGTAAATGTTGAAGAACTTGAACCTATGTCTCTCTAGTAGGATGTTTTTGTAGAAAAAAAATGTGAGTCAGGGCTAATTTATGTATTCATTTTAAATGCCTGTTAAAAATACCTTCATCATCATAGCAGTAATTTCTGTGTCTTCATGACATGAGATGATAGAAGTATTTGTACATCACCAGCATGGAATTCCGGAATGAGGTCTAACAGATCTTAGCTATTAATATTCTATTTTAATATGAGATTTTTCACTTTTAAAAATACAGTAAAATCCAAGAGAGAAAGAGGAATAAAAGTTAGTAATGGCACACAAACTTTTTATTAATGAATCGTCTGTCAAATCAATTGCGCTAAATCTAAAATCAAAAACAACATCTTGTGAAATACTAGTCTTTTTTTCCTTTACAGTTTTCTCTGTCTTGGTAGTCTCCTGTGTCTTGCAGTGATATATGAAAAAAAAAAAAGCAAACCTCAATGTTGCAGTCATTTACTACTCTCTTCTTGCTTCCTGAATGGCCACAAAATTCTTAATTTGAATTGGCACCACAGCACTGCTGGGGACCAGCAGACCTGTACTGCTTATTACTTTCAGCACTACCTGCACTGTTTTGCAAGTCAGAAATCCTATTAAAGTAAAAAAGACTGGTGGGTCTCACCCTGCTCTTTATTGCACTGTTGTAAGTCATGAAGAATATCACTGAATCATGAGTTATTTTAGTGACATAGAGAAAGCCTAGGCCGTATATAAATTGTGTTCCAAAAGTGCTGGATAGGGAATGTAGGAAATTATTTTCCATTTATCCAGTTTAGTCATGTAAAAATAGGTTTGTGTGTGAAGAAATTTGTCCTGTCTTCTGAGCTGTATTTTAATCGTGTTTGGAAAGTGATCCTGCTAAACTGAAATTCTACTGACAGGAAATTTGGATGCTTATTTCCGAGTGTTCAGAGGATATCTCTGTGGAAGCTGGTAGCATAATTTCTAATTAACTTCTGTGGATCTGTGGGAGGAACCACTTTTTATATCTGCATGTAGGAAGATCATACTCAAGGATTAAGAGCAAATCCCATAGCTAGAGCTATGCCTGTGAGTACTGTCTTTATTTAATGCATCCTACTATAGCTCCTGTACAAACAGTGTCACTTATGCTTTTAGGCTGAATTCTCCTTTGTTTTCCCTGAGCATGATTGTACCTTGCAAATAATTCTAATTTTGTACTCTGAGTTCAAGCAAATAAAAGGTAATGGATTTTATATATAATCAGAAATAAGTGAAACTGTGACATAACTGTAAAGAATATTCTCCACAGCTATGTTTGTGTTAACAAAGTAGTCAAAGGAAAGACTTGGAAACAAAAAATAACGCTTGTCATTAACAGGTGAACTGGAACAGCAACACTGTTTTGAGCTGTAGAGTAATGTTCTTTAATGTCAACACTACTTTCAATGCCACAGTGAGGTAAACAGGCATGAGATGTTATTCATATCCAGGAATTACACCAATAAGCTATTGCAGTGCCCTAGTCTCTTCTAATCCAACTCTTTCTCTCTCTTTTCTTGCATAGATTTTGAGAAGAAAACTTCTGTTTCCATTTAGTTAACCATAAGCTTTATCTTCATGTTCAGAAGTGTAGTGTAATTTGTTTTTTGGAAATTTGTTTGGTTTGTGAGGATTTGGCTCAAAGTGATGGGGGGTAATTTGTATTTTTTTGATTTCTTGTGGGGTTTTGAGTTCGGTTTGGGTTGGTTGGTTTGTTTGTTTTTCTCCTCTAGTGGAAATCATACTTGATTCAAACTAGATATTGCTTATTCAGTTTTAGGTGTTAATTGTCTGCATAGACATACCTTTCTCCTTTAAGCAATATTTTTCCTATAAATAACAATGATTACTTTTCCCACATGATGGTGCTCAATTAATGATAGAACACTTCAGTGTCTTGTTAATTCCTTGTTGTTTGAAATGTGGTTCTGTAACTTTCTGAACACTATCCAAATATATTGTGAATGAAAAATGCTAATTTGTTAGTCGCTTTATTAGATTTTTTTTTTTTTGGTTAAATTTGGTTGTTAGACAAACATTAACAATATCCACATAGTCCTTAGAGATTAGAACTACATTTATGTTTTTATAGATAGAAAAGTGTGGACAGAAACAGAAATTTTATAACCTTATTAATTTTGAGATCTGATAGACTCTGTTCACCATTAACTAATTTTTGATCCGACAGATTATCTTCAGATCTTATTTCACCTTCTACTTTTCAGAGAACATGAGCCAAAATCTCTTCTTTATACAAATCTGATATGAGCTTGAGACCTTGGTATGTGAGATGCGATAAGCTTTCTAACTGTACGAAGACCAAAACAAGGTTGTATAGACCAAAATGATCTGTGTAGTTGAACAATATAATGAAACTATTTGTTATGATGTGTGTAATTTCCTATATGTTTTAAAAGGAAATATAAAACACAAATTGCAGCCTAATATGCCAGTGATATCAGTATAGCTAGAACCTTTTGAATTTACTTCATTGATTAGTGCATTAGTGAATAGCGTGGCTGTGGATGTTGGCAAGCTTGCAACCTCTATTTACAGCTGTGCAAACAGGAAGTGAGAGAGTGGTGTGTTGTGGGTTTCTTGCTGTTGTTTGGAGATTTTTTCCAAATATTTTATAGGTATCTGCCAGAAGCAGAGGAAAAGGGAAGTTTGAATCTTTAACTTCATTCCAGGTACTCTCATATATGGATTCTTCAGGCAAAATTTTGTACAATAGAAGACATGGTCTTAAAGTAGGAATTGTTGGCAGACGTGTAATTATATGCAAGTCTCTGTAACCTATATAATATATGAGCAGGACTTAGTGGGTCAGACCAAGGGTCTGTCTAACCTGATATTGTTTCTCCACTGTGATTAGGAGCAGATAGTGGGGAAAGAGTACACTAGTGAAACAAGTATTGTAACCCTTTTTCTTGCAAGCTTTCCCAATCTTATAGCAACTTGCTTCCAAGAGTTGCTATCTTTGTATTTAAACTTTGACCCAGACTGTCACTCCCTTGACAGAGCTTCAGTTACACAGCTTTGTTCTTGCAAAATTCTGTTGTTGGCTTATGCACAAGGAAAGAAAAGGACCAGTTTCTTTAAAGCACTGATCATTTATTAGGATAATACTCTTAACACAGAGCACTTCAGACTAAATTAGCCTGTTAATGGCAGATGAACAACAGGTTGCCATTCTTTGCCTTTTCCTAGTACTTTCAGGCTCTCTCACAATTGCATTTTTTTCCACTGGATGCCCGGGTTAACAAATAAGTGGGTGGCAATTCCAAGCACAAAAGTAAGCTGCAGGCAGTCCTTTCTGATTGTTAATTTGATTTTTTTTCACCAACTGTTTTAATTTGCATAATTGTAGCAGATAAGTTGAGGTCAACTGTTTATGCCAGGGAAGTAATAAGCAGCTCCTAATGTCTTATGAGGTAATTTGTGGTACTGTGGAATATTAATAAAGAAACTTGGAAAATGTGCTTCCAGTTAAATTATAAATGAAGAAAAGGTGTGCAATTATGACCAGAAATGCTACAATGTACTTCTCCTTGCATGTGTTCTGTGCAAAACTCTCTGCCCATGCCCTCATTTTTGGGTAACCACCAATATCTAAAAAGACTATACAGTGCCTCAAAATGTAACGTGCAGTGTTGAATGCCCATGTAGCTGTGGACAAGTGGGAGGAAACGTTTGGCTGAGATTTGTATTTTGTGTACTGTTGAGTAATCTGAAGCAACAAACCTTATTTTCTTAGTGCTTTTGGTCTAAACTGCGAGCTTTGACTAAATTTCATTTGCAATGTAGACGCTAATGATGTTCTGAAGCGTAGCAGCAGTGCTATCAGTCCTTAGTTTCTCAGCTCTGGTACTGTCTTTCTATAAATTTTTTATATTTTGGAATTGAACAAAATGCTCCACAGTAAACAAATACACGAGTATAGAGAGTGGGTTATTTACCTAAAGTGGATGTAGACTTATACACAAAAATGAAAGTTAGATTTCAGTTCTTACTTGTCTGTCCTTCCCAGCAAAAATATGTAGTATTTTAGAGATAGTGTCTAGGTATCCCAGGTTTTCAAATTAAAAATTACTGTAGCAGAATGGAAAGCTGATTTCTCGGAGGGAGAAGATAAAAATCACCTGGCTTGGTATTTTACTTTTCCTATGCATTAATGAAAAAAAAAGTAAATAAAACAAGAGGAAAAGAAAACAAAAAAAAAAATCAATCTGTGACTATTCAGAGTCCCTAGTTTGTGTTTTGTTAAAAGCTTGAGAAGTAATTTTCCAGGACTTGACTACAAACTTTCACCTGCTCCTTCACTTTCTTTTTAAATACTCTCAGCTGTTCTGTCTCCTGAACTTTTTATTCTCAGCTCACTGCTAAATTTGTCTGCTTTGAACTACTCCAGACTTAATGCTTCTGTGTTTTGCAACTAGCTCTCTGAAGTTAAGTACCAGTCTGTATTAAGGAGGATTACTCTTATGAGTAAAAGGTTGTAGAATATGCTAAATTCAAGTGCAAAGTAGGATGCTACACTTCAGTTTTGCTTCTTATGTAGTTTGAGGCTTTTTGTTATATGCACCATTTTTGTAAAATGCTTCTTTAGTTCCACTTCAGGAAAAGTTTGGGTGGTTATTTTGTGGTGTGTAGAACACAAACATAATCTTGTAAAAGCTTAACTTTTACCAATTCTTCATAGTACACAGCTATTGCCATAACCAATTTATAACACTATGTCATGAAAGCAAGTGTTTGTAAAGCACAGCAAACTACTTCTTTCCTGAAGTTCTCACAGTTGAGGCCTTCAGCATGTTCTCCTTAAAAAGAGTTTGGTATTGTCCCTCCCTCTTGTGCCTCACCGGGTTTTTGGGGCTGGTAGAGTTTTCACTGATGTTATAGCCTCCTCCTTGCCAGTGCTGAATACGCTTCAATAACTCTGTGTTCAAAGTTATCAACAAGAACAATGCCACGTGACTCCTGGCAGCTCTCCATCCTTTCTGGGGTGTATCTGCATAATTGTTTGGGCTTGCTGTTTGTAGTCGATTTTTTTTGCTGTTGGTTTTTTTAGTGTTTTTTTTTTTTTCCCAAGTTAAGTCCGAAGCTTTATTTAAATCTCTTCTGTCTCAGGGTTGTTTAGAAATTTCCATGTGCTCTTAAAGAGCTAAACTCACTGAAGCTGTTATGCCACAGAACCCTCAAACCAGCATCTTTACAGCTCAGACTGTGTTGTGTGTGAGAAGGTATGGTATTAGCCATTTATGGGCTCGCAGTTGTAAGAAGACAATTTGACTCCTCTGGAAAATTGTATGTGTTTATTTTCCTCCCTCCCTTTCGTGATGACTTGGTGAGTCAAAACTGAGAAATACAATTCTATCTTTAAATGTATACACAAGTTACTGTCTCATGATTGCCTGCAGTAAGACTGAGAATGTATTCCTTTCTCCTTCACTGTAGCCCTGTTTAGAGAGCATTTGAGGCAGGTCATAAAAAAAAGAATGCAAGCTGCAAGAGCACAAAAGCTGGAATATATTTGAGTCTCTTGACAGATTTCAAAGGTTTAGATTTACCTTAATAACCTCTGCTGCTCAGCACTTCGACAGAATTGAAAATCTGATTGTGCTCTTCAGGAGTTTTCAAGTATTGGAACAGAATTTTCATTTCACCAGTAGGGACATGATGTAGCATGAAACCCAAGCATGAGTGTGATACCTGCCACTGAGACTAAATGGAAAGCTATCAAGAAAAATTAATTTTGAGGCTCTGCTTACATTGAACAGGAAGATGTGAGAAAATTAACAATTACTGGCATTCAGTATTAAAAATTGTACTTATTAAGGAATAGACAAATGGTTTCCAATGAAGGCGAAAGCCTGCCATCAGTTTGAAATTTATTGGCAACTAAAAAACTGATAGTACTGTGAGATCTTGGTGACTTCCAAATTAATAGTGTCTATAAGGCAGTGTTCATTTTTGCATGCCACTTCTGAAAACTGAGCTGGGAGTTCTATATCAACTATTTTGTAAAGGCTTCTAGTACAAGGAGAATTCAGTAAAATAGTGCTGCATTCTTTAGAACTAAGGTGGGGTAACTATGGGTAGATTTTATATTGTGCTATAAAGCCTATGCATTTTTTTTTTTTTCTGAGCATTTGGGATTTTCCTTTTTGTAAAGGAAAAGCCCTCTTTTGTCCCTTCTGGACCTTCCCTAAAAAGTGAGAATCAAAGTCCTCTATCAGGAGAAAGGAAGAATCCAAAATAAATTGGAATAGCAAGAAATAAAAATAGCAATATTGTAAAACTGCAAGAGGCCAACATGCCTCCACTCCATAATGCACAGTGGCTTTGTAGACTAAGGACTGTACTTGTGCTTTTCTCCAATGTCTTTTTGTCCTGAAACAACACTGAGAAATGTTGTCATTGCTGTTACAGTAAGTGAAATGACTGTAGCATGGAGCATTATCTGGCAGCATTTGAAGAGCCATGGTACCAGCCTGAGCAAGTTACTCATCCCAGTGCAGGATCAGATTGTGTGGTGGCTTCTTTTTATACTTATTTATTTATTTGTTACACATTAGTCCTCCTGGGCTAGGATCTTAGTTTTGATTCCCTTTTTGGTTGGCAAAAAGAAATAACTTATTCCTTCCAGGATTTTTTTTCGGGGAGGAATTTATGAAAAATGGTATAGGAAATATTCACAGTGAAGCTGATAATGTCTCTCTTAAATAATTTTAAAAAAAAAATAGCCTCCATAGGCAAATAATGTGTGAGACCAGACACCTGATGGAGCACAGATCAGACATCTCCATGTTCTATCCTCACTCGCCAATCAGCACTTAGGGAGGCACTTGCTCTCCACGTCAGTAGTGTTTCTCCTTTCGGCAAAGATCCCAAGCTTCCCCCTGCGATATCCTTACTCACAAAATAGAGTGTATTAGGTGAGCTGCTACCCCTCAAGTCTAGGAAACTTCTCATGTGCCGCAGCTGAGAGCTGGACGGGTCAGGCCGGGACGGGGAGGGGGAAAAGAGTCCCCCAGCCC
>NW_009722369.1:0-7606 GCF_000703405.1 Apaloderma vittatum
GATTCTATGATTCTATGTTTCTATGATTCATTATGGTTTTAGTCTAGGACTGGTGATCGGTTACAATACAACGTGGTTAAGTGGGAATTTGCCTGAGCAGCAATGCAACCTGACAAAATTCCCATAACTAAACTGGGTACATCAAGACCCATCCTGAGAAACACAGAGTTGAGTTTCCTTCCATCCCTCACTTTTTGTGAAGGTAGAGTCAAATTCACTATATAGATTTGTACTTTTGTGCTTTTTTTGTGATTTGTGCTTTCTCTGTGATTTGTGCTTTTTTTGTGATTTTGTACTCTTATGTGGACCTCTGTGCTTATGATGAAACTCACTGAAGTCAACAACCCCGGAACCTGTAGTGATGAAAACCCGCGGTCAAATCCGTCCTGTTAAAGGGAGTAACTGAAGTGAGGGATTTTCTGCTGGGTAAGTTTCCATGCTGGGCTTAGTTTTCCTGGGCTAATGCATGATGGACTAGATTTACTTAGGTCTAGCTTTGTTCCACATTATTTGCCAGTTTACCAGTTCTACCATCTGTATAACCATGAATGAGGCAGAAGAAGAAACAGGGCAAAAAAGAAAAGTGATGGCACTAAGCTTGCCTGGGGAAAACAGATTGGGTTTGTTTAATCATTTTTTGACCTTTTTTTTTTCCTTGATAGAGTATTTTAAAGACAATTTACACGAAGCACAGCAGGTAAGAGTCCTTGAATAACATAGTTTAAAAAGACTCGTGTGCAATAGTAATCAGAAAAAATGAGTCAAATGAGAGCCTTGGCTTTTCCCTGTAGGAAAGAAATACTAAGTGGGTATTCTTCATCTGTAGTTGCCTTTTTTTAAAAGCACTTTCTTAAAATATTTCTTGTGATGCCAATAGTAGGCCTTGCATGCATTTTCTTGAGCAATTATTTAATCTGCTGTTGCATTGAAATGTTGAATTATTTTCAGCTTTGGCTTTCTTGAGCCCACCTCTAGTGCAGTGAAAGCTTTGCCTTGGTACTAACTAGTTGTGTGCAAGAACTCATTTAGTGCCCAAAGCTGCTAAATATGAATTGGAGACCACTTCTGACAGAACTATTCTCCTGCAAAACAACCTTGTTAAAGGCAGCAGGCACCTTCTATAAATGAGTATTTCTAGAAACACATTTTTTTTTCTCTTTCAGATTTATTTTGTCCCTTGAAATGTGAGATTGATCCAGAATGCCTAAGAGGATATGGAAGAAGGTTCATCCTTATGATTCTTGATAAGACAACGTTAGCTGAGAGGGGTAGAGATGGTAGAGTGATACATACTTACATTCTATTATGAATTTTGTAATAGATTTAATTTTCTCTTACTACCTGGTACTGTGACATGAAAATGCATAGGTATCCCATACTTGACCAAGATAAAACATTCCCATCCATGGTGGAATGCAGCGTTCCTGAAAGACAATTCCTTGAAACTTCCCTTTGCTAGCTGACAAATTCAGTTTGTTCTCTCTCAGGCATGTGAAACAAATTCAGCTTTTAGCTGCTATATTTATTTTTTTCTCTCCAGTGCGGGTCCATTTGCTCGGTATCATTTGACTTTTGGATTGCACTGTCAGTGTTAATGTATGAGAGTTGAGCTTGCTCTGCTCACGGAGGTGCCCTCCTGCAAGACCACAACAAAGGCTTGTGCGGCCCATGGAGCACATTATGTTGAAAAGCCACCTGTTGAAATAGTGATCATACCATTTTTTACACGAGCACAGTAAAAAAAAAAATGGAAAGATGGACTGAGATATTTCCAAAGTTGACGATTGTTGAAATCTTGATGGAAGAACACACTCCTTCACTTCTATGCCTCTGAAATAAAAAATATCCGTTAAAAGTGACAGACTAGAAGCCAAGGCAAACAATTTTTTAAGCTAAACTTGAACAGCTTTACTTGCAAATGCTGATCTTGCGATGACAGATTCATTTTTCCAGCTCTGACAAATTTGTTTCTACTGTAGCCTCGCTGGAAATTAACCTGTAAATGTTTATAATCCTGTCTGTCCTACTGTGAAGGACTGCAGGTAGGATGCTTTATTCATCTGAAGGGAAGACCTCATGCCTATCAGCAAAGTGGGTCTACGTAAGTATTGTGGCATTGTTTGAATTGGAAGGGACCTTAAAGGTGGTCTAGTTCTAGCCCTCTGCCATGAGTGGGGACACCTTCCTCTAGATCAAGTTCTCACAGCTCCATCCAACCTATCCTTGAACACTTCCAGGGAGAGGACACCCACAACTTCTCAACAAGTGACTTTGGGTTTTGCCTTTAGTAGTTGAAAGCCTCGGCAGTCTGGGTTTCCTTCAAATTCACAAATGTATTCTTTTATCTTCTGCTTCCCAGCTTGTCTGCTCAGTCCATACTCAGAGTTCCCCCTTGTAGCCTACTTTCTTCTCCTGACAGAGGCTGACCTGTTTAGCTGCTGGTTTCACTGACTGTGCCAGATGTGGGGGTGGACTGACCAGCAAACAATTTATGACCCATGTTTAGAGGAAGGTCTTTACCTGTGTTTTCCAAGGGCACAGGTAGATCTATATCCATAGGGAGGGATGTGTGTGGAGGACAAGAGAAGAGTGTGCCTTGCTGTGAAATGTCTCATACAGGTACGATGTCAGAGGGGAGACTCTCTGTAGGAGCTCAGGGTAGCCTTGAAGCCAAATGCAGACCGACAAGGTAGCTCGCCTCAGGGCTGTCAGCAATCTAGATTTGCACTAGAAGTCCCCAGCTTCTGCTTTCCACCTTTCAAAACACTTAAGATCTCTTTGGCTAGGAGCAGATGCTTATTTATTGGTATGTTAACCAACTAACTGCTAGAGGCCCAAGATGTTCCCTTCTTCTTGGAAGCTGTTTCCCCAGTGCTGGGTCTGATTGACATTTGGTTGCTTGCTGAAGTATGCAGTGACTATCCTTCCCACCACCCACCAGCCACAAAACTCCACCGCTGCTGCTGATTTGCTCCCTCTCTGAAAGTCCTCCAGGCTCTTGAGCAACATGGTGCAATAAATATTAAGAAACAATTTTCTGCAGTGTTACCAGGTGGTAATTTCCCCCCTGTTTCCCTCACCCAGAGCTATCTTACCACCCCTTCTCTCTGATTATCTGCGTCACACTGCGCTTTCTGTTAAAAATTGACACTGAAAATAAACCAGCGGCTTTTTTACTTAGCCCCCCTCAGTCTAAAAAAGCCCAACAATCCAAATAACTAACCAAAATGCCAAACAAAACCAGATGTGGAAACTAACAGAAAAAGGAGGGGCAGGACTACTCTTTATTTCCCTAAATAAAATACCATGGCTTATTATGTCTGCACATATATGAGTGCTTCAGAAGGATAGAAAAGCCATTTTCATTAGACACATAATGTCATTCTTAATTCCTTTATGCAGAGCTGGAAAATCCCTTCAAAAACCTTGAGGCCACCTTTAGCCAAGGGGTGATGGGCTGATGTGCAGAGGCTGTGATGCTCGAGCACCCCATGTGCCCTTCCCCAGGGCCAATCATTGTCACCTCCAAACCATTTTTTTCCCCCTCTCAGGGCATTTCCCAGATCTGTTTACCACCAGTTTGAGAGGTGCCCTGCATACAGCTGCGATGGGGAGGAGGAAGGTGGTGCACTACCACCGCTGGAGAAGAAGCCTGGTGTGCATCACCCACACCACCAGCAGCTTCGTCGCTGCACAGCTCCTGCTTGTGCTGCCATCCGCAGCAGCCTGCATGCAAGGCATGGTGCAAGAGTTGGACGTGCACGCTGGATTTGAGAAAGATCTCGTATTCACAATTTCTTCCACCACAGACACCCTGTCCTGTAATTCCGAACCTCAATTTCCTCTCATTAGGCGTGGTGGGAAAAAAGTGCTATTTAAATACTCGTGAAGACTGGATTCAAGATGCGGGTATGTTTTAAATTAAGGTGTGCTTTTAAACTAATAAACCAAAACCTTACCTAAAGGCTTGGACACGTACTTACTTCGGTTTAAATTTGGGCCATTTAAGTTGCTCTTAAATCATACTACACATATAACTGTATTTTGACTCACTTTTAAACTAAAATAAAAATATCCAGACAGTGCTTAGTACAGCTGTTTAATAACTCTTAAATACATAAATAGACATCAGGTACTAAAATACTGTGTTGATATGAGCCATATAAACAGAAGAGTGCAGAAATACAGTAGTCTTTTTAACCTAATCTAATTTTGTGTCTAGACAAGCTTTACTGAGCATCAGAGTCTGTCTCAATACTTACTCAGAAAGAATATGGTTTTGGTAGGTGCAGCCTAGTTTTTCTTCTCACTGTTATTAATTTTCTTAGTGGGCTGATGTCTCTAAGAAAAATAGCAAAAACTTTTCCAAGGGTGCCACTGGAGTCACACGATATTTTTCCTGTGGATGTGTGGGTCCTCGGTAGCAGTAATTGCTGCTGGACTGAGTGAGAGGTTTGCAGCCCTTTTAGCCCTATTAATGTAATGGTTCTGCTCATGGCTGTTGGGATATTTTGGAGGCAAAAAAGATGAGAACAAGATGGAAGAAGGGTGTAACGCTTTCCCTTTTATCTGCATTTTTCTGTGCGAAAGAATAGGACTTCTGCCAAGGCCTTTATTTATCCGTTGCTATGAAAACCACTTTTTGTCCTAGTTGCAGCAACATTAATATATTTTTCTTCAATAAGTGATTATGTTTTATGACTAGTTTAGGCTTATATGGAGGCGCAGTAATATACTATAAAACTCTACACCATAAGCTGTATACAGTACATATCAACTAGTCCAAAGTGATTACATTAATAAGTGAACCAATCCTTCTTAGGATTTCATGTTATAGCAGATGAGCTCACTGCTCTTGAGGAAGACATTAAATCACGTTTCTGTAGAAGGTAAAGGGACCCGCTTTGCAACTACTGTTTCAAGAAAATATGATGCAGATACAGACCTAGATCCAAGTATGGAAATTAACTGGTGGCCCCCTCATGCTTTCTGGCAACCCACATGCTATGGAGGAAGAAGAAACAGCTGCTCCAGCTATCACTGCTAAAGATGACAGTGAAGAGAATCAAGCCTCGCAAATGGGTCCAGATTCCTGTGAAGGAGACGTGAAGCCTTAGGCCAGCACTATCATGGAAAGCCATGGCGTCACCAAACGCGTCAGCAAGCCAAGCTCCTGATCTGGCACGTGCTGAAGTGGAAGAGAGGTTTGCAGGTGTCTGTGAAAAAAGGGATGTACGGGGATGTCTCACACATGTGCATGTACACATGTCTATGCACAAACACATACCTGTGCATTTCTTGGTTAGGGCATAAGATACCAGCCCTTCTGTTCAGGCTGGTTGTGATGAATCTGTACTGATACAGTAAATAAATGTGACTGAGGTTTACAGTTCAAACAAGCTAAGAGGAGCCATCACAAATCAGCCTGTCATGTTGCCAGCAGCTTTACAATCAATCTCCCATAAAGGGCTTAGGCTCTGACTCCTTTCTTCAGTTTGCTTATTTTTGTGGGCTAACTAGCTGCAAGGGAGTCACTAAAGGATGACTGGACTCAGACCTTTCTGTTTTAAAAGGAGTAAAGTACTCTCACACTGTAGCGGTAGAGCCCACTTAAAAAAAAAAAAAAGGGATCAGGAGAAAAGCAAACAAAAGCCATCCTCTTCTACGCTAATGGCTCGAGTCTATCCCAGACAGTTAGAAAGGGCTGTTAGAAAATACTGGTGAAGCAGGGGAAGATGTGGGCAGCTAGGGCTGGAGGAGTTGTGTTGTACTGTGATAAATGAAACCCTGGTCTGTACCCTTTGAATGTTGTGTAGTTAATCCCTATCACACAGTTAAAATCAACTTTTAGATACTCTCAGCATTATCTCTTTCCTTTTATGCATCAGCCCCGTGCCCTGCTTTCCCCTGAGGATGCTCTCATGGAGGAGCTTCACCCGTCCCTTTGGACAGACTCAGATGAGAAACAAATCCCCTCCCAACAAAGTGGGTCCACGTGGCTCCTTGGTGGATGCAAGGTCAGACTTGGCCTACACAGATCTTGCATGTGCTTCGGCATTTTGGCTGTGACGGTGGGGAACTGCAGGATGTGGTTTCCCACCATAGGGAGAGGGAGCTTGGAGGTGCCAGGCTGTGACCTCCCCCCAAGCTGCCTGCTTGGGCTGTTTTAACCTTTCCTGTATAGAAACAGAGGGGTTCACTTCTTCTGGCTTTGACTGGCCAAGAGGGGCTGTGTGGCTAAAACTGGCTACCTGTGCTCTCTCCACACTTGGCGGGAACCAAAAAGGATGCCTCTGTGTGTCCCTCTATTAACATTTTTGAGATGTCTACCCTAAAGGCTTTGGAGCAGGGACTCTTCTTTTGGGACATCTTGCCTAGCTGAGCAGGACCATCACTTTCGGTGGTCAAGGTGAACGTAGCCACAACAATAAAACTAACAAGAGCTCAGAAATAAGGCTGTAGATGAGAGCATCATGCAGGACCAGTGCAACCTCTTTCACTTTTACCTTTATTGCTGTTCTGAACTGGGCTAATGGTTTCCATATTTTTTCCACAATGACTCCCAAATGTTTTTTCCTGATCAGCATGCTGAATTGCTGTTTCATTTAGCACATAATCATTAGCTTTATTCCTTGCTACCAGGGACATAATTTTCCCTGTGCCTTCACTGAAAGGCACTTGCAATCTGCTGATTCACTTGTAGTAATATTGAGGTTGTAATATTGTTTCTTTTCATCAGATCTCAAAGTGCTCAAAAATCCAAATTTCTGTGACTCCTGTCACAAAACTAGTTGTCGCCAGCTTTATCCAGGAATGCTGCAGTCCAAATTGAGCAATCTAGCTTCAGACTGTTTACTAGAGGCCCTTGCACTTTTTGTATGAAATGGTCCTATCTCAAATCAGTCTTTTTCATAGGATCATAGAGTGGCCTTGGTTGGAAGGGACCTCAGAGGTCATCTAATCCAACCTCCCTGCCATGGGCAGGGACGCCTCTCAACTAGATCAGGCTACTCAAGGGTCCATCCAAATTGGCCTTTTGCCACCCTCGTACTCGAGAATTTTTTCATAAGATCCAATCTAAACCTGTTTTCCTTTAGCTTAAATCCATTTCCCCTTATCCTGTTGCTGGACACTTTTGTAAAAAGTCCCTCTCCAGCCTTCCTGTAGGTTCCCTTCAGGTACTGGAAGGCAGTTATAAGGTTCCCCTGGAGTCTCCTCTTTTCAAGACTGAACAATCCCAGTTCCCTTAGCCTGTCCTCGTAGCAGAGGTGCTCCAGCCCCGGATCATCTTTGTGGCCCTCCTCTGAACTCATTCCAACAGATCTATGTCCCTGTTATGGTGGGGACATCAGAAGTGAACTCAGTATTTGAAATGGGGTCTCACAAGAGCAGTGTAACAGGGGAGAATCATCTCTCTTGACCTGCTGACCACACTTGATGCATCCCAGGATACGGGTGGCCTTCTGGGCTGCATGAGTGCACTGTCAGCTCATGCTGAGCTTCTTGTCTATCAACACCTCTAAGTCCTTCTCTTCAGGACTACTCTCAACCCACTCTGCGCCCAGTTTGCATTCATGCCTGGGATTAGCTCAACCCAGGTACAGGA
>NW_009722370.1:0-2278 GCF_000703405.1 Apaloderma vittatum
ACAATGGGTGTGTGGTCCAACTCTTTCTCTTCGTGTTGTTCATCTCAGCAGAGTATTCTCTCCTCACCATCATGTCCTATGACCGCTACGTGGCCATCTGCCAACCCCTGCACTACGGGACCCTCCTGGGCACCAGAGCTTGTGCTTACATGGCAGCAGCTGCCTGGGGCATTTGCTTCTTCTATGCTCTCCTGCACACGGTCAATACATTTTCAGTGCCCCTTTGCCAGGGCAATGCTGTTCTTCTGTGAAATCCCACACATCCTCAAACTCTCCTGCTCACACTCAGACTACCTCAGGGAAGTTGGACTCATTTTGTTTGGTGTCTCTTTAGCATTTTGCTGTTTTGTTTTCATGGTGGTGTCCTATGTTTGCATCTTCAGGGCCGTGCTGAGAATCTGCTCGCAGCACGGACAGCAAAAAGCTTTCTCCACGTGCCTCCCTCACCTGGTTGTGATTTTCCTCTTTGTCAGCACCTCTTTTTTTGCCTACCTGAAGCCCCCTTCCATCTTTCCCCCATCCCTGGACCTGGTGGTGTCAGTTCTGTACTCGGTGGTGCCTCCAGCAGTGAACCCCCTCATCTACAGCCTGAGGAACCAGGAGCTCAAGGATGCCCTAAAGAGACTGATCACTATATGTTTTTCAGAAGCAATAAACTTCTTGTTTTGTGTGGATGCATTTTACAATTAACTATGCCGGCATCACTGCATTACAGAATTAAGAGTTTCATCCTTGAGCTCTTTTCTAAACAAGTACATAACTCCTGCTTGCTAATTATGAAAAGAGACTCTGACCAGCTGAATATCACTCATGTTGGGAGTTTGTCCGTGAGAATGGACAGATGAGAGGCTTCTTGTACACAAGATGTGCATGGGACTGAATGGGAGAGTGTGATCAAAACAGATCTGGGAAAGTCTGTTCTCCCTGTGTGATAAGAGAGTGACTGAAGGAGCGCATGAGCTAATAACAACCCTGGCTGCATAGTCTGGTCTCTTGTTCGTAACCCACAGACAGTTCTTCTTGCTAAGAAGTATAAATATGTGTGTCTGCCTGCAATAAAGCGAATTCCATTTTCCACCATCTCGGAGTTCGTGCGTACTTCTCCACAAAAGGCGCCTGAACAGGGACATAAAAATCTCCAGAAGTACCCCCCAGTGAGCTGAACGGGGTGATGAATTAACTGATGTGTCCATCCTCGTCTTTCAACAGAGAAACAGGTACGAGTACTGCGACCAGGGGATAAAAAAGGGTCAAAACATGACACGATCGCAGCAATTTCATCATGATGTGCTGATGTGTATTGCGAAGGAGCGAGGGTATAAGATTAGCCCACAGAAAGTGACTCTGTTACTTTGATGGATCGGTCATAATTACTCCTGGTATCCTGAAACAGGATCCTGTGAAATTAAGGACTGGAAACGTGTAGGCGAAGAGCTAACTAAAGCGCAACTTACTGGTCATGACAGTTCACCTGATAATAGAGCGACATGGAAAGTATTGTTTGCAGCATTGTGCTCACTGAAGCCACGCTCTGCTGATGCTGGCTCTGAGAGCAGCGTGGCGAGCACCACGGGCGATTCGGCAGATACTGGTGAAAATTCTGATGCTATGAGCTCACTAATGATTTAATTGACTTAGCACCTACGCTGCTGAAAGTGACTGCAATTGAAACGTGTTGTGTGAAGATTTTGTCCTCTCAAACTGAAAGTGCGGTACAGACTAGCCTGATTAATTTCACCGATTTGCAAGAAGGATTGAGGAGTAGCTATGAGGGAATTGCACAGAGAGCTGGGGATCCGGAGGAGGACGACAGTTCCTTTGATGTTGGTCCTGGCGACCCAGAGACAGATCCCAATCTCTATCCTCCACTCACGCTGATTAGAGCCATGGTGGCACCTGCACCTACTGCTCAGGACGTTTTTGTTACTTCGGGACTTTCAGAAAAAGGAAAGGGGCTGTAAAAATCTGGCTCGCCACTGTGTCAAAATAGAGGTCAAACGAACTCTCTTGTTCCATTCAATTATCAACCTCCACCCTATGCACCCCCTCCCTTATCTTCTCCACAGGTTCGTCCAGCGCTGTCTCCTATTACTAGGGTTCAGATTTGCCTGAAGGGTATTTTAGCTGATCATGATGAGCGTGGTTTCCTTAACACTGACTTTTTTCCTCAGGTAGTTAAAGCTGTGCCAGTAGTTATGCATACGTGGCCAGACGGGACTCAGGCACCAGAATATCAACGAATTTCTGATAGCATGCTGAAAGAATTGTGGCGTACAGT
>NW_009722371.1:0-7217 GCF_000703405.1 Apaloderma vittatum
AGGTCCTTTCCAACCATAATGATTCTGTGATGCTGTGATACCATCACAGTGATGGGAGGGAATGACAGAATGAAATTTAAACTTATCGACAACCTTCACATCCCCTCTTCAAAGCATCGAAGTGCTAGAGTTGCTCAGAGTAAGATACTGTAATGTCTTTTAAAGACAAAATCTTTTTAATGAGTAGCATTTTTTGAACAATATTCTTTTGCACTTCTGACATTTGGCTTCTTGCTTGCTGTTGTCTAATGAAGGTAATTTGCATTTTGAGAAAACGGAAAAAAAAATGTCCTCAAATAAAACTTTTGGGTGGTGTGCAATGATGAAAACTCTTTGCATTTGTCTGTGTTGACTTCAAAATAAATCTCCTGAAATGAGACACTAGTTTTCCATAAAAACCTTCCAAAATCATAGAATCATTTAGCTTCAAAAAGACCTTTAAGGGCATTGTCCAGCCATAAACCTAACATTGCCAATTCCACCACTAAACCATGTCACTAACTGCCACATCTACACATCTTCTAAATACCTCCAGGAATGGTGACTCAACCACTTCCCTGGGAAGCCTATTCCAATGCTTGACAACTCTTTTGGTGAAGACATTTCTCCCAACACCCCATCTAAACCTACTCTCTGGACGAGTCTGTTTCCTCTTGTCCTATTGCTTATTACTCAGGAGAAAAGACTGACTCCCACCTCTCCACAACCTCCTTTCAGGTAATTGTAGAGAGCGAGAAGATCTCCCCTTGGCTTTCATTTCTCTGGACTAAACAATCCCAGTCCCCTCAGCTGCTCCTCATAAGACTTGTGCTTGAGATCCTTCATCAGCTTCACTGCCCTTCTCTGGTCACGCTCCAGCACCTCAATGTTCTTCTTGTGGTGAGAGGCCCAAAACTGAACACAAGATTTTACATGCGACCTCAACCAGTGCAGAGTACATGGGCACAATCACTGTCGTAATCCTAAGGCAGAGAATCAAAAGCCTAAAAGGCTT
This sequence comes from Apaloderma vittatum, assembly GCF_000703405.1. Taxonomy (NCBI): domain Eukaryota; kingdom Metazoa; phylum Chordata; class Aves; order Trogoniformes; family Trogonidae; genus Apaloderma; species Apaloderma vittatum. The sequence goes on from NW_009722371.1 coordinate 995, forward strand.
TCTATTGCTGACCTCAATTAATTAGCTACTTAGAACCATGTCAGATGCTCCTGGTTTTTATGTATTTCATAATATTCAGAGCAATGTTCAGAAAATGGCTTGTTAAAATAGACAGACTAACTACTTATTTCTATATTTTTAAAACATGATACTTGGGATGTGTATGATTGCTTTAGATTATTATAGATGCAGTTAGCTCTCTGTTAGACACTCAGACTTGGCAAGTGTTAGGGTAAAATAAACATGTTACACATGTTACATGTTAGAGCAAACTAACTAATGTAAATACTTGCCTATATGAGGTTCATATGAAAACTCAGCCAATTTAGCTTGATTCTTACTTTTTAGCTCTCAAGAAGCATACCTGTTAACTACTTTGTTAGAGCAAGAGTAGATAGGAGGTGGGTAGAGAGGAAGGTTGGAGGGAAGAGAAAGGAGATTCTTAGTTTATATGAGTTTTGGCTCTGGATGTGAATTAGTAGAGTCTGGATTAATGTTCATCTGCACTGATTGGGTGCTTTCCATGCAGTCCTCTGTTCTATGATCAAGCAAGCTAGGGACATATGGTCTCGGTGAAACTAATATAAAATGGGGTCACAGATGGTTGAAAACCAACTTACATATTGTTCACTGACTACAGGAACAGGAAATGGGCAAGGACTGGCTTGACAAATGCAGGAAATAAGTTGGGGATACATAAGCAAATGAATGTCCATTTATAAAATAGGAAAATGGCTTTATTAAAAGTTATTAAAAGCATGTCTCTTCTTAGATTTAGGATGTTTTTATTTCATGCTACCTGGTATTGGTGAGCAGTTTCGGGGGTTGGGGATACTTTTATTGAAAGAAATGGAAATAACTTATAAATAACACAGAAACAAGTATGAAATAATTGTTTAGTCTGGAAAAGAGAAGAATGGAGAAGGGATGTGATGATAGAGTTCAAATGCATAAAAGGTTATTGCAAAGAAGATTGTGATCAAATGGTTTTATCCCTGCAAAAGACTGAACATGGATTAGTTAGACTGTTTTGTAGCAAGAACCATTTATATTAGACATTAACAAAAACTTTCACATTGAAAGGCTGGTTCAACACCCAAGCAGGCTACTTATAAAAATGAAGCATTTCCATAAATATATATGCTGAAACTGTTGGATGAACTTCTGTCAGGGATGGTCTAGGTAATGGATTATACCTTAGATAAAAGGTCTGGAATGGAAAATTATCAGTTTTATATCTCCAGCTCACTAATAAAACTTGTAAGTACTAGGGAAATTGAAAATTAACTGTATTTTTTCAGAAAGATTAAGTAATTCATGTCTGGATTGTTTTTTATGAGATAAGGTGCGAAATTTCATATGTGACTCATTACTAATGATTCATAAGCAACAAAACCAGCATGGATTTTCTTATTTGTTATGTTACTACAGCAAGAGACTGGCCTAATGATTAAACAAATAATTTTTTTTTCTTATTTGCAGGTTCAATAGAAATGGAGAAGTGAACCAGTGTTCAACAAATTAGCCATACTTGTGATGGGTTTGTTTTCCTTAATGTTTTGGATTCTATGATAACTAACTACAGAGAGTACATTAAGAATTATTGATTTACATCAGATTCCTTACATGTAGCACACAAAATTGTAACTATAAGAAAGGCATGTGGGATAACTCAGGGTATACATGCCAGTCAGCATTATATAGTTCCTGCTTCAGGATTTGTGTATCAGAGAATGAAAGCACCATAAAAGCTAATAGGCTTCAAAGGAAATCTAGACCTTAAGAAGTAAATTAAATTTTCTTTAGTAAGACAACAATTTTGATAGATAAAAGTAACTGTGTAGATAGGCTGTTTTAAGACCTGTCCGTTTATCATCATATCATATTGCATTTACAAAAATCACATGATGAAATAACACTAAAACAGATGTTGAAAGATAGACCAATTGGCAAAAAACAGCAATCAGAGAAAAACAACTGAATGAAGAGTTTAGACAAGAGTTCCAGAAGTGAGAATACTAGGGGTGCTGCTATTGAAGATTTTAATCAATAGCATGGATATAAGCTTCTTACGTATCTGTACAAACTAAATTCATTAAAAAGCATTTTGTGGAAAATGTCAACATCTTGAGACTTATAAGCAGGTGTGATAGAACTAGAAAGTTTTGGTTTGATTCTGCATAATAAGGTACTGTAGACAGTATAGATACTGCCACACAGAAAGAATCTTAAATGTTATCAGAGAAGGAGCAATATGGCTTATGCTGAAGAACTGAAGAAAATTCTCTTTGGAAACACTGACAGTGACCTGATTCTGGTCCTTCACAGAGAGTAAAACACTGACCAGTGGAAAAAGGCAGAATCGAAAGTAAGATTTGCATTAAAGCCAAACAAACACAGATTTTATGAAAAGTATGTAAATGGGACAAAGCTGGACTCACTATCTCTTCAGATACTCCTGTTAAGATAAAATAATTTTCAAGAGGATATGCTTTAGCCAGACACAAATTAGGCTATACTTAGTTACAAACTGACTGAGCTAAATACAGCTGTGATAGAGAAATTTGTGAAGATGAAGTTATATTCCCTTCTAGTTTCATGCTTTTTGGATATATGAAAGATCAGTAAGATTATTATCTTGTTTGCAAGAGCATATACTGAAAAATTCTGTATCTGAATATGTGTATAAAATTATCTATCAAATAATTCCTTATGATCCAAGGCACAACAGTCATGGGAGTGTGGAAGCAGTGGTTCATCAGTGTCAAGTGTTTGCAGTGAATGATTAGTTGTTTCTTGTACTGATGGAGTTCTCATGGCCGCTGTAGACAATTTGGTAAAGCATAGACAACTGAATCAAACCACACTGAGCAGCCAGCTTGCTGCATTTTCTACTTCACTCTTTTTCCTCTTGTATCTTGACTTTATCAATTTTTTCATTTTTTTTTCTTCTCTTGCTTATAATGCTCTTTGCAGGAAACAAAATCTAGAGCAGAGTGACGTCCTTATCTGAAGACGTCGTATATAACATTGACTACATCAGCTCTACTTGCCCTTTTTCGACTGTGTATGCAACTTCCATTTGTGCTTTACATTGCTGTTCTTCCAAATGGTGAGCTCATAACAGTGGCCAAAGAGAAAATCTTCTTTCCTAGTGGATATTCTAAAGTGTGTTCAGTGGTAGACATCTGGTTTACCATGCCTTGGTGTCGCTCTAGAAGCTCCTGGGATGGCACGGGGTCCATACCACGTGTCTGGGTAAACACGTGTAATCCCACTTTAATGCTGCAGCCCCATACAATACCAGCTATATGCGTTTGTGGGGAAGAAAAAAGTGTGAGAGTATGCCTTGTTCAGTTCTACTTAGGTGGCGGGAAATCTGTTGTGGATTTCATGCTCAATAAAAAAAGACAGGAAACAGTTCAAGATTTCTATGTATTGCAATAGCACTGCCAGCTGTCCTATCTTTAATTAGGGAGGTCCTTGTTACATGGTTCTTGTTTTAAATGTGATCTGGCTCAAGTTAGGAAAATTCCCCATATTTACATAAAACAAAATAGTGTTACCAGTAAAATGTTTACAACATGGACAGTCTGGGAGGGACTGAAAAAAACAAAAATCACATTTAATTTAATATTTAGAACCAAACAGCAACTTGCTTCTAGGACTGGATTTGAAGAAAATGTGAACTTCTCCCTAAGGCTCAGGCACTATTCAAAACTTAAATTCAATATTTTCTGTGACGTTCTGCAAAGTTAGTTTAACTCATTCTTTCCAATGCTCCTTACTTCCATTGCTGTGCTTAATGGTCCCGTTATATGTAAATTCCTATGTCGCTTTCAAGATATGATGTGTGTCCTTGCCTAGGAGCTTCTTGCAGTGATCCTCTATGCAGAAAATTCCTTATGTCACCTAAGGCATACCTTCTATGTAAAGATTAAGGCTCTAATTTTGCTCTACAGTGCTGGTATGATCCCTTTTATTGCCATCTAATATAGCTCTGAGCTAGCTACTTGTTTAAAGAAGAAACAACCAGAGATAAAACATTTTCAATACAAGTTTCATGAATGGCTCTAGATCTCTCCACTCTCCCTTTCCTGGAGCTTTAGAGGTCAACATAGCTGATCCTGCCACTTCTGAACAATGCTGAGCATTTATGTTGGTGCTTGCAGTGCATTAGTAAGGTTCATGTTATGCTCCTCTGAAATGCATGTAATATTTTCTTCCAGAGCACAACTGTATTTGTAGGATTAGTGTTTTTCTAAGTAATTTTGTTTTCTAAATTAAAATAGTAATGTACTTTTTAGAGACTATATTTCAAACAGGTAAATATCAATTTACTTCTAATTCCATCCTGAATCTATTAAGTGAGAATGATGTGTATTGTTCTGAGAAGACCATCATAATCACATACTTTAAGGATTATGTTCTGATGCTGTTTGGCTTGGATGCTGACTGTGCTGAGTTCTCTTATTAGGAGCACAGCTGCTAAAATTATTCTTGTACCATAGGGCTTGACACCCTTCTACTGTCTTTCTATCCTTGACTACACTTAAATAAGAAGGTTCCACTGAGACTTACCCCAGTACAATTCATATTGTTTATTGGTCTCAGGAGACTAGCTGTGACTGTTCTCTCTGCCTTCAGTATGTCGACAGGGGTTTTGTTTACGTTCCTTTCTTTGGACTGAGGAAAAAAACAACCCTCCAAATGAAGATTGCATACTGTTTATTTCCTCATAAAGCACTCTGTGAATTCCACCTCTTCTGTAAGGACCATAACCCCATCTTCCCTGATGCAGATTAGGGGTATGCATTATGATACTTTAATGATAACATTTTCATCTACTTATCTTACCTTTTAATGGTTGGCACCTAAAACAATGGATAGCTGACAACGGTTCTTTTTCTATGAATAGTAAACTGATACTGCTAAATAGACAGTGAATTGAGAACATCTGCCTTAATGACTACTGTGGTTTGAGTCCACTCAGCCAGCAACCAAGAACCATGCAGCCGCTTGCTCACTCCTACCTCCCTCCTTTTTGGAACGGGGAGGAGAAAATTTAACTAGAGGCTCGAGGGTCAAGATTAAGGACAAGAAGTGCTTAATCACCACTTAAGTTCATGGAAAAAAAGCAGAGTCAACTCGGGGAGAAAACATTAACTTAATCTAAACAATAAAACTACCGCCAATTTACGAATTAGATCAGAGTAGAAAAACGACAAAATACAACTAGATCTTAAAAGCACCTTCACCTCCTGTCTCTCTCTTCTACCTGGTTTCAGCTCTGCTCCCAATTTCCCTACCTCTTCTCCCTCACCAGTGGTGCGAGGGTGCATGGGATGGGGGTTGCAATCTGTCACTCATGTATTGTCTCTTCTGCTTGTTCCTCCTCAGGGAGAGATCTCAGAGTCTTCTGCTTCACAGAGATGGCCTTCCCACAGGCGACAGTCCTCCTCAAATTTCTCCAATGTGAGTCTTTACCATGGGGTTGCAGCTCTTCCTGAACTGCTCCAGTCCTCCCAGCAGTGGACTGCTCCAGCATGGCCTTCCCTTGGAGTCATGGAACACTTCAGGCACAGTCCTCTGCTCCCATGTAGGTTCTTCCATGGGATGCAGGCAGAATTCTTCTCCACTGTTAATCTCCACAGGCTGCCAAATCATCACAGGCTTCACTGAAATCTCTGCTCTGATGCACCTCTCTCCTTCCTCACCGACCTTGGTGTCTGTATGGTTAGTCCTTTCACCTCCCCATTCTTTCCAGAAATAAAGAACTTCCCAGCATTTAAGAACTCACCCAACAGCATTTTGCCCCCTTAAATATGTTTATTGCAGAAGTACTGATTGGCTCTTCCCTGGCCATAAGTGAGTCCAAACTGGCCAGAGGAAGTTCTAGCGGCTTCATACAGGAGTCACCTCTGTAACTCCTCGTGCTACCAAAACCCCACCACACAAAACCAACACAACAACTTTGAGGCTTTGTCATACGGATTGTGAAAGCTGGGAACTTTAGAGATAGGCACTGTATTTGAAGGAGTGTCAATCTGCCAGAGGGTAGGAAGGCACTGCAGAGGGACTTGGACTGGGTGGATCGATGGGCCAAAGCCAGGGTCCTACACTTTGACCACAATAACCCCCTGCAGCGCTACAGACTCGGGGAGGAGTGGCTGGGGAGCTGCCCAGCAGACCGGGACCTGGGAGTGCTGGGTGACAACCGGCT
>NW_009722372.1:0-6622 GCF_000703405.1 Apaloderma vittatum
CACCGATGCGAGGGGCCAGAGGAGCTAAGCTGGGGCAGGTGGACACCAGAGCACTGCGTGGGGACAGAGGCCGCAGCCTGGGTGCCAGCTCTCTGCAGGACGGAAAACCCATGGGTGGTGAGGTGGGAGCTGCAGCAGGGCTGGAGGTGCGGGAGGCAGACCCGGGGCACATGGTGCCAGGAGCCAGCTGTGCTCACAGCTGCACTCACCAGCTTGGCCTGATCAAGCTCATCTCACCTGCAGGAGAACTGGCAAAGGAGAGATGCTGGAGCTCATCCAGAGCACAGATTAAAGCCAGACTGAAGCAATTGTACAATTATGAGCTCAGCAGGATTTGGAAAGTATTTCTTCCTCCTGTGGGCCCCAGCACCAAACACCTGCATCCACACACGGGGTACAGGGCAGGGCACCTGGCCTCCGCAAACAGCAAGGAGTGAATCACGCTTGTGCAATGCCAAACTGCTGTGAAGCAAGCCCTGGGGTTACTCCCTTTATTTCCCTCTTGCACAAGAGCTTCCTGGAGCAGCGGCAAAGCGGTGCCTATGGAAACAAGCCTCAGTGGGGAGGATGCCTCTTCACAGCGCAGCAGCAAAACACAGCAGGGCAGCAGTTATGCAGCACTTTTGTGAATGCAAATGCGTGAGCCGTTCAATTTAGGGCAGCACAGAGCTCAGTGCACCCCATCACAGCTGGAGGGGAATCAAGGGGTGCGCTTCAGGCTGTTTAATGAGACATCCAGACCACCGAAGCGTGCTGCCAACGGGTTGATCCACTATCCGTGCAAAGCTGATCAAAAGCCATCACCTCCCGGTGGAGCGGTGCCACCACTTGCATTCACCTGAAGACAGTGCCTCAGTTTTGGTGACAGCCCTTGGGGGAACCAAGTATTTTAGACCGCAGGTATGGCCCTTAGCCCAACAAGCTGCCTGGGCAAGGAAGGGGGCTGGAGCATTAGCTCCCATGGAGGAGTGAGCTCTGTCGGTAGCAGGGATAGCCTGGCATGAGATGTCACTGGTACTTACTGCCAGGTGTCCTAGAAGCAAGAACCCTCTCTCCAGTGAGCTCCCACGTGCAATAGCTTCAGATTTATACAAAGCCCTGGGGCTGAAATACCTTTGGGGACTGCAAGGACAAGGATGCTTGCTCAGTCTTGTCCAAGGCCAGGACAGACACTTCTGGGGTGTTCCCCATGCTACTGGGAACCGGGTGAGAACAGCACATTCTCCTGAGAAAGAAAACTTGAGCCCTACCTCAAGCAAAATGTAAATCTGCATTCCAGCTACACCCAGTGCAGCCCAAGGCAGGAGACCCCTCCCAGCCTCTCACCAAAACATCCCGCAGCCATCCGCGCTGCCTCTAAATCCAGGAGCCCTAAGAAAAGCCAAGAATGAGAGAAAACAGGCAAAACTGTGCAGTCCCAGCTCAGCAGCTTCTCACCCAGGCCCACGTCCATGCAGCTTTTGCTCTCAAACGACAACCGTGGGACTTGTACCCCTTTGCTCATTCACATTTCAGCCACTTACCTGTGGGGGAACAGCACCTCCTTCAAATTCTCGTCAGCTCCCACAAGGGGAAGAACCTCCTCTGTCCTGCCTCTATCATGTCTTGGCCTCTTCCTCCTCAAAAGGGGCAAGGTCTCTCCTACTAGGAATGAGCCCAGCACCTGGAGACACCTTGCTGAGCTGCAGAGCAGCCAGCGACATCGCTCCTCACAGCCGGTGCAGCAAGACAGGATTCACTCTATTTCTTTTGTGTGGGAACTGGCAGAGGTTTAAAAAAAGGAGAGGTTCAATGAACCTCCCTCTATGCATTCTGCTGCCTCAGAGCTCATCTTCTGCCCCTCAAGGCTGCAGCGAAAGTAAGTCCCAATGTGCTTCCAACATCTTGCCACAGAAAGCATTCACCGAAGCCAAGTGCTACACACCGCCTCTGGTATCTCTCAGTCCAATCAAGGGAATCATGAGCCTTCAGAACCACTGCTGTCAATATCCTTTGAAGAAATGTATTAAAAAATTAAAAATAAATAATACACACATACAGGAAAAACAGCCTGAGGCTTCTTGGATGCCTCATACAGGGAAGGAGAGCTCTGAAAAGAGGTTGAAAGCAGCTGAAAACATGAGTAAAGGATGCTCCTAACCGCGGTGCCGTTTCTCAGAGACTCGGCAGTTTTCCTCCCTCTCTCCCACACTCGTAACACATTTTAGTTTAGGCAGCCACAAGAACAGAGGCTGCTTGGTCTCCTTCAGGAATCTAAATGCAAGAGAATTGGTGCTGCAGGTGAGACGATGCAACACTTGAGGAGGGCAAGCCCGGCTGCTCTAGGGAAGCTGCTGCTCCCTGTGGGACCTGGGAGAGCACATCGCGTGGTAACACAAGCTACGTCCGAGTTTGATGGCACATCCCATCCAGAAAGACTGGTCTAGTTGCGGATGTGGATTCAACCCCCGGCTCTGCTTTCACAAAGATTTGTAACCTGCCGGTTTCACAGCCTGAATAAACAGGGCAGTCTTCCAGCGTTTTCTCACCATTTCCTGGGTTTACCAGTGGAACAGAGAAGTTCTTTCCTAATTTCACAGTAAAGAAACAGCTGACCTTACGGCAGGACAGGACTGCAGGATATCCATTCGGCAGTCTTAGTGATTAACAGGTAACAAAACCAATGATGATGGACAACTTGCTCTCCTTTTGCAGCTCATCACACCTAGGCTACCTCACAAGGCTGGTCCTAGAGCAACGACCTTCCATCAAACACTGCCGGAAAAGTTCAGAAAAGAAACCGGAGTCTGGACATGTTATGTAAGACAAAGCAGATCATTTATTTCTGGAACTGAAAGTGACGACCACGTGTAGTGCAATGACAAGCTCGAGTTTCTTTATCTGTATTTCGAAATCAACCATCAAGTCCCATCTCTCGAAACAACTGTGCTTTGCTGGCATTTGCACGTTCTACAGTCCCCGAACCACGTAACACACCGTTCGCACTTCTGAGGACAAGGAGTTCCACATACAGCTACTTCTTCATTTTGTAACTTCTGTGACACAAAGAAATCACTCAAACCATCTTGATTTCAAGGTTTCCAGTTGCTGGATTTTGAAAGTCACATTAATGTGACTCATTACTCCCATCCCCGATTAATTAATGATTAATCCCCCTCCCAAATAAGCAAAGTGCAGTGTTCTTAGATTGCTGTAATGGCTCCAAGCAAGAGGCCATCACAGAAGCAATTTTCGCTATTAGAAAAATGTGACTAAAAAATAGATGGCAAAGAAGTACGGTCACTGAAACTTAAAAATAAATCTCTACATATAAAAATATATGGCACTTCATGAAGGCACAACAGGAACTACCTCAGGCATTCACCCGACAGACCTTGGTACCAAGCAGACAGAAGGGTTCCTACTCCCAAGGCAGATTGAGTGAAGAAAAAAAAAGTATCTGGGAATACGTGATGAGGATCATTACAGCGAAGACGATGGCAACACTTCTGCTGAGCTGAGCGCTGAAGCAGCGCTGTGTGAGCAGCTCAGTGCACGCGCCCCCTCTGATACCACCATCGTCAAGCAACGATGAGGGCTGTGATGCGTCACTGCTGCAAGGCGAAAAACCAACAAGGTCTGGTTTTGCTGTGACAAAAAAGTGCCAGCATTTGTGGCTTTTCCCCTATTTACATTTCTTCCAGTTCGGAACAGGAAAGGTCAAGGATACCGAGCACAAGCAGGTGAGAGTATTAGTGTGACTGGTGCGACACCGAGGCAGTGAGCTCCCACAGCGCGTGAGGGAGAGCGTGGGTGCAAACGGACAGCTCCTTGCACCCCATGGATACAGGTGGCCAGGGTCAGGCTGCAACCTACAGCGCCTTGATCTCCGGTGGTTTCAGAGGTGGCCATCCCTGCAATTTGTAGTACGACACCAGCTGCTTCGGTACTTCGGCCAGAACCATCTGCGAAAGCGCTTCCCGGGGAGCCTGTGAGGAGAACAGAGTGAAAAAGTCAGAAACACTTCAGAGAAAGGATTTACCAGCCCCGTGACAAACTCTCTACAGAATTCAGAGCGCAGGTCCCACCTGCCACATCTCACTCCCTGCTTCAAGAGTTCCTTGCTGCAGTTTTAGGAGAACTTCCAGCCAGTCTCAGTGAGCAACGCTCAGGAAAATCACTTGTTCCCACCCCTGCACTGCTCTCACCTCAAGCCCAGGCTCATGCAGCCTTTGAACTGCCCTGATCTGGGCGGGAAACTGCCCCAGCCGCTAGCAATTCCTCCTGGTTTGGGTTTTCATTTGACTCCGCTCTTTGACTCAATCCACTGTGCAATGTACACCATTGCCGGTGCTGACAGCGAAAGGAGGGAGGAGCTGGGAAAAAAGAGGATCGCTTTCAACAGCAGGGAAGACTTATCTCGTGTTAAATCACTCATGGGAATCAACATCAGAGGAGCCTGACAACGTGATCTCAGCTCCTTGCCTAAATGTTTGCATCCCAGGAGAGAAAAGATCTCCTGCACCCCTGTAACTGCAGCAGCCGAGAGACAGCACGCTAAGTCACTGATACAAGAGCTCCTTACGGAAAGGTGCGACAAGGCGCGTGGTTTTGAACACAGAAGCAAACATCTCAGCTCTCACTGGGAAGAAGCAGCTTGGACAACGCTTGGAGTGTGGAGCTGGCTGCTTTGTCTAGACCCACACTCCTTTTCCAGCTGTAACAACCGCAGCATGCCGGCACCGGGGCTCTTCTGAAGTTACAGGCAACTCACGTTTTTGAACTGTCGGAAAGGCACAAATTGGACGATGTCTCGTGCAGCTGGCTCTCCTGCCAGGGACTTCAGGACACCATCGTCCCCGTCAAGGAACTCCATTGCTTTGAAATCAGCTTCCCCAACGCCAACAATAATGATGGACATCGGCAGCTTGGAGGCATTAACAATCGCTTGCCTGGTTTGGTCCAGATCAGTGATCTCTCCATCCGTGATGATCAGCAAGATAAAATATTGCTGAAAAACATTAGAAAGCACCCAGTTAGGGAGCTCAACACCAAAGCTCACGTGATTGAAGGCAAATGGAGCAATTTCTTACTCCAAGAAAGCAATCAGATGGTGTTCCAGATAAGACAAAAGTAGAACATTTAAGGAACTTGGGTTTATTCAATTTTTTTTCATGTGCGTAACGCCTTGCAGTGTGCACTTCAGATTTTCTCTGGACCAGAAAAAAAGGTAGAGGCTTGAATTTGATTTATAAAGAACAACTACATCAATCGGCAGAAAATACTAGAGACGAGCAAGGTACTGCTGCATCAACAGGTGGCATACAAAATTCACTGATGCTGCTTTACATCTCAAAAAGCTCATATTTAATATTTAATATACCTGAAGTGTAACTCAACCTCCTCTTTTTTTTTTTGTTACAAATAATTTAAACTGTAAGGATTAGAAACCTCAAAACACAGCAGTGACAAATGTCCTGACACAAGACACTCTAGAGACAACAAGAAGGGAAGAATACAGGAGCTTTTCTACAAAGAGAAAATTCCTCAAACCAACACATTAACGTGACGAAGTGTTTAAGATTTCCTTCCTTTTCCAGAAGCTAAGGTTTAGTACTTGGTTCTGAAACGAGTGGCTGCCTACAGACTTAAAATGAAATAAAAAATGAGACACACACAAGGAAAACAAACAAACAAAAAAAAGGCCTGAATTGCCAATTCCAAAACCCAGTTAACACAAGTGTTACTGCAGTTGTACCCCATTACTGACAGATTCTTTATTTAAAAAGTTTTTCATCTGTAAGAAGAAGTAGAGATATTTAACAGATCAAGAGAAGTAAGAAAATTCCCAAGTGCTGGGAAGGCCAAAAAGTGCTCTGCAAAACATAAAAAATGGATCTCCCTAGACTAAGCACCTCAGAGCGTGGAAAATGTATTTGACATAGACACAAACATACACAGAACCAAAAATACAGACACAGCTGCACCATAAAGCAAGTATCAGAGCACACATCAAAATTCCTTCTGATTACTGTAAAAATGGAATCAGTTGAATTATCAGGAAATACGAGCCCTTCGTCCTTAAGCAAAAGGAATAAAGTTTAGAGGAATGGTGTTGAATGTGAGCAGCAGCCACAGCCATGCGAGCATACCCTTGCGCCAGGTGACACAACCCCGGGGTTTGATGGATGCTCGGCAACGCAGTCAGTGTCCCCATCTCACAGTTCTCCGACTCCTCTGCTAATCCAAGCCCTCTACATACCCACCACAGTGGGATGGGAAGTCAAGCCCTCTGATATTTTTCTTGGAGGCAGTCTTTGTGTATATTCTTTAAGAGCAAAACTGTTTGGAATAAAATACACAGGGCCTCTCGATACCATAGGCACTTCCTCCAGGTGACGGAGCTTTGCCAGTGAGGTCAGAGTGAGGCAACTGCTGATGGAGTTCAAACGCTCCAAAAGCCAACGCAGCACCCCTGTGTACTTCAACAGTGAGTGCAAGTGCAATGCCAGCACTGTGAAATTGAGAAATAGTTATCACTTCAGCAATGGAAGCTCATGTCGGTGCCTACCAAGTACAGGTTCATATCAGTATGCACCGAGAGAGCAGCAGCAATGTCCTGGGTTTGAGCTAAAACCCAGTC
>NW_009722373.1:0-38117 GCF_000703405.1 Apaloderma vittatum
TCGGCCCGGTTTGGCTCGGCACGGCGCTGAGCACTCGCCTCGCCGGGCCCTGCTGCCCGCTCCAGGACCCCCTCCCGACCGGCGCTCTCGAGCACACCCCAAGCAATGTGCCTGGTGAGAGTAGGTACAGAGCTGTACTTCCCTTCTTAGAAGCTGAACACCTGCAAAGGACAGAGGAGAGGACAGACGCTCTGGCCACGTTTGCTGGGGCAGCTGGCACACAGGAGAGAGGGGCAGCAAAGATGAAAGGTGAGGACAGCCCAGTTTCCAAAGGATTGAACTGTGGTGTTACCTGCATTTGACGGGCAAACAGAGCAAGTGAGGTGTGGGAAGCAGTTCTCAATGTGGAAATCACTGCCAGGCACACGGGCCAATTCTCCCTCCCTACCCATCCTACCAAGGACCCAGAACCTCTCTGCCCAGGCAGCAGCAAGGAGACCAGCAGAATGCTGAGCCAGACCAGAAAGGAAGGGACTTCCCACCTTCTTTGGTGAAAAGGCAGGAGACTGCAGATCCAACAGCTTAAGGATCTTACTGTAGCATAAGACATTGCTGGAATTCAGGAGACTGATTTTTCTGGAGATGTCTAAACATCACCTTTGTCTTCCAATAACAAAAAGAAGATAAAGAAGTCCCAGTACAAAACTTTGTCTCCTCAGCAGAAAAGTTATGGTTCAGGCTCAATAGCTGGTTGGAATCTAAATATTTGTCAGCTGCTGCTGTTGTCTCCTGGATTTTCAGTTTCGGCTGTTGTAATCAGCGATGCCATCTGCCTCAGAAAGCCTGACTGAGAGCCCGCTTGTCTTGTTGACATCTTGGTTGTAGTTTTTCCTCTCTGATTTTTCCCACTCATTCCTCTGGCACAGGTTTGTGGCTCTTCCTCTCCACAATGCGAGGAGCTTCAGCAGCATGCCCTCCTCAGGCAGGGACAGATTTGTTGCAGCCACCTGTCCTTTATAGCCACTCATTTTAGCTCTGAAACCAAGTTGTTATTTCATCCACCCTGCTTCCCATTTGGTGGTTGTCACTGTGGCTCCCCTCCAGCCCATAACAACATCGGTTTGGAAAGACTTTGAGTTTGCTTTCTTCCCATCTGAGCAGCTCATGCTGGTGAAGTCATAGGCCCAAACTAAAGAATCGCTGCCCCAAACCCACTGTAGGTTTCTGTAATCCCTTCCCTGGGAGGCCCTGACCGGCCTCCAGGCAGCATAAAAAGAGAAAGGAGTCTGGTCTCACATGGCTGCAACCAAAGTTTGAAAAATAAGATATTCTTTCATGATTCCCACATGGGGGAAAGCATGCAATGGTATAACTGGGATTGTCCTATAATGCCATCATTAAATCATCCTTTCATAAATAAGGCTGGCTGTAGGCTACAGAGATTAGTGGTCACTGTGGCATACGCGTAACCACATCGATCTGATCCAGCAAGTTGTGCAAGCTTTAGTTTAATGACTCTGAAAATTAAGTATGACATTGCTCAAAACAAAATCCTTTTGGCATCAGAGAGGGAGATACATCCTGGGCACTGAGTGCAATGTGATCAAAGCTTTTGCCCTGACCTCTTTTCATCTGCTTTTGGGGACAAAACAATCTGAGCTCCACACCATCAGAATGTCAGTCCTCATTACCTCCAAGAGCTAAATCTAGCAGCAGCAATTTTAAGAAAACCACAAAGAAGCTGTATATTATTTTACTGTGATATTCAAGTTGTTTCAAAACATGAAGAACTGATTTTTAGACACAACACTAGAAAAAAAAAAAAGGACCAAATCAACACTCAGAGGAAGAAAAAAATAAATAATCAAACCTCATGAAATCCTCTCAAATTCATGCCTCCAAGAATCAAACGCTCAGATGCAATAGTCCATCATAAAAACCCCATCAGAGTTAGGATCCTGGGGCTCCAGTTTTAGTTTCAGAATAATAATCTCTTGCTAACAGGAAATGAACACTGCTGAGCACTTTCCCAAATCATCAGCTGTGTGTTAGAGTAAAAGCTACAATGAAAAACTCAGAATTAATCCTGGTAAAGCAGTAGCTAGAGCTGGCAGCAGGCTTACACAACAATAGTTTAATTTATCACTAACAAAGCAAATGGAAAAAAGCCTCAAGACGAAACGTGGTCATGACTTACAGAGAAGCCAAATTACTGACTACTGTTAATTTTGATGGGTATGCAGCAGACGTGTGCTAAAAGTGTGTTAAAGGTACTTCACCTCCAAAATAGAAGATCTAGTTCACAGTTTCCAAAGCAAGAATCACGTGCTGGGTGAAGAAAACAAAACGCTTCATCACTGCCAGTAATACTCCTAAAATCCTTTGGAGCAAACACACATCATGAAACCTAGTGCCTGCACTGATTAAAGAAGAGGGCAGCTGCTGACTTTCCTGCAGCAGGAAGGCAGGCAGGAGACACAGCACCTTCCCTGGAAACCTTTGCCCTGCCACTGTTGCAGGAAGGAATCCCTGTTTCTTTGGATGGGAATTACAAAGTTTTTTCTTCCAACTGCGCATAAAACAGCATCTCCTAGAAGAGGGCTGAAGACAAAGTAGTATGTTGATGGAGCAGATTTGTAAAGGCCAGTAGGAATTTTTGGGAAAAATATTGGTAAATTATATGAGGCTCAGACACAAAAAGGCACACAAGCAAAGGAGACATTCCAGAGGAAGAGTAGCATAACCCTCGAGACTGCAGTAATCCAGCTGAAGCTGGTAGAAGTACAAGATAGAAAGTACAAGGTAGAAATACAAGATAAATAGAAAAACATAGATTTTTCAGATGACTATCCTTTTGCACGACACTATTTATGAAATAGTTTATAGATTAGCTTTTTTCAGCTCTCATTAGAGGAAGGCAAACAATTATGCAGGTAGAACATATTTTCTTTTCTGAGGCACTATCCAAACTAGGAAGATATAAACCTCTGAGTATTTATGTGGTCTTCCGGTTAGTAGAAGGACTTGTTTCTGAGTGACATTGAGACAACTGGCTTTTGTCTTTGTCTTCATCCATCTACATTGCATCCTCATTGATTGTTGGTCAGTCTGTGAGCAGAGCTTTC
Organism: Apaloderma vittatum; assembly: GCF_000703405.1. Taxonomy (NCBI): domain Eukaryota; kingdom Metazoa; phylum Chordata; class Aves; order Trogoniformes; family Trogonidae; genus Apaloderma; species Apaloderma vittatum. The sequence goes on from NW_009722373.1 coordinate 3,066, forward strand.
GTCGTCACAGCCTGCGTAAAAAGAAAGACAGTTCCACGGAGCTTGATACAGGGGAGCAAATAGTCCACTCCCACCTTAAACTGCATGAAACTTCATGAAGCAGTTTCTCCAGTCAGTTTCCTTGTAGTGAGAAGGAAATAAAATGATAAAATAGACCACAATTTCTTTCCCTGTGACTTCCCAAATGACCTCTTTTTAGCAAAAATCTGCAAGGTGGGAATGAGCAGGTGTCCAGGCCACCGTGCAGGCATGGGCATTATCCTGCTCCTGCAAGCACTGCACACTTCTGTCTGCCATGTTTCATGGTGCTGAGGCATTTAAAATGGAACAGAGATCTACATCTCTGCCCTGCTTCCCCCATATATCTGTTCTGTTGTGCTATTTCATGAGTATTTAGACACACAGTAAGAAATGAGGTAAGAGTGTTGAGGAGTTTTTCCTCCACAACCGCTCACAGCCTCGCTCACAGATGTTGAATTTTACTCCCACTGCTCGACACAAAGTTATAGACTGGTTGAGGTTGGAAGGGGCCTTTAAAGATTATCTAGTTCACCCTCTCTGTCATGGGCAGGGACACCTTTCCCAGATCAGGTTGTTCAAAGCCCCGTTCAACCTGAACTTGAATACTTCCAACAGTGAAAGAGTATCCACAACTTGTAGACATCTCATGTTAGTGGCAAGTAAAAGCAAATGCTTGCCTCTGTTGCCTGTGTGTGATTACAGCTCTAGAAACTAGGCTGTATAAAATAAAGAAACATGGCTGTATAAAATAAAAGAACATGGTTTCACAAAATATTTTGGTGTTCAGTTTTGTTCCAGATTGCATGTGCAGTTGCACAGTGAAAAAGCATTTCCAAATTACAAGGAGGTCCCAGCCTGGAGGCAGGTCAACTGGTTGGATGCACCAGCGTCCTAAGTCGTGGAATTTAGATACTCCTCTGTCTCTAAGGCCCTGGCCACAGAGCCCCTTCCAGAGTCCTGGGTCTGGGAAGCACAAGACAGCCAAAAGCAAAACCAGAGACAGCCAAGATGGCATGAAATTAGGCAGGTTTTGCCACCATCCAATTTTGTTTCCCTTGGAATTTTATACGAAGTAAATTACGTCTTCAAAAGACTTGTTTCAGTAGAGCAATAATTCACAGCCAACATCTCCCGGGAGGTTTTGTGCCCAGCTCCAGCCATGCTTATTTACAGCCTCCCCAATGTCATATCATAAGTCACCAGCTGTCACATCTACTGCTGTCCTGTTAACACTGTCCTCTTCTCAGGTGGGGCTGAAGTGGCATTACTTTTCTGAATGGATCATTTCCACCTACCATATGATAGAGAGATGTCGGCTTAGGGTCAGCTGAGAAAGTCTCCAGGGGATCATCATTAATTCAGGGACCACAGCCCCAAGAAAGTTTGTTTATATGGGAAAAATCTGATTTATCTCTCTAATACTATAAGATGTCTGCACCTTTTACCTTAATTGCTTTTACTGACTCAAATATTTTTAAAATAAAATAAGTAATTAAATAAAAGCAGTCTGCTATCAAGAACCAAGTAATAATTTATAAGCATTCACCAAAACTTGAACTGATTCTGACACTTCTCTCAGATATTTATAGGAGAGATAAATTCATATAAAATATGCTCTGAAATCTGTTTATAAGGGCAAGCTGGGAGACAGAGAATCTAAAACACAGAGACATTTTATGAGAACTCCCAAGTGGGAAAAACCCTATTTCCACTACCCTCCATATTTCAGTATTTTACCAACAGTAAATACAAACCAGTTTTGCTTAAACCAAGGCAGCTTAACATACATTTCCTCAAAACTCAACAGTGCCAAGTTCAGAGCTTCACTCATGTTTCATTTATGTATATTTAGTCACAGACTCAAAAAGAGAACTTCATCGCAATAAGCAAAGATTTGAAAACTGGTATAGCTTCATTATAGGGGCAATAATTAATAAGACAATTACCTGGATTGCAAACAATTGATTTTTATATTGGATATTTTCTGATTAATTTTTACTGTTAGTCAGTAATACTGGAAGTCAGTTATTTTCCAAAATACTTGAATATTTGTTAAGAGCTATGAACAACTGCCTAGAGGTAGCACAGCAGCCAAGCCATCCTGTCAACTAGGCAGACTTTCCTCTGTCATCCCTGATAACATTTTAGAATAGTCTATAAGTAGGACAGAGCAATTATCCAATAAATTCAGTTATAAACAGAAATTATCCCTTTCTAATAGTTAAACAAAAGTTTTTTATAATCCCTCACAGAGGAGGTTTTATAGCATAGCAGTCATTTGCCTTGCTCATGACTGCAAGCAAAAACTACCATTTGACTGCAAAATGTTTCATGTATTTTATACACTAGTGTGCCTCATATGATATATATATATATGCATAATGCATCTCAGAATCTCTTTAATTCATAATCATAAATGTCTCTAATAAAAATCATAATAATCCACTGTCATAAATATTAATAAATAAGAACTTATCCATCTCCTTCCACTACCAACATAAGAAAACAGCATCTACATTACAAATAACTTTTTATGATAAAAGCTAGATATAAATAACATGTTTAAAACGTATCTTAAAAGCTGATTTAAAAAACCTTGTTCATCCCAGATTCAGCACAATGCCAGTTTTAGATCCCAATCACACAAACCAACAACCAGCATCTTGGTTTCAAAAGAGGAAGTCTAAGACCCACATGAAATCGCTGGACTTTATGTCTACTTACAGCTGTAAGAGACCACACATGAAAAGCAGGTAAAGAAGAAAGAAACACAGAGTTTGGAGTGATGTTTTTCAACGGGGCTCTTCTAAATCCTGGCACGCCTTGGGTGTTGGAGTAGATTGCAATGGCTGTGGCTCTCAGCAGCCCAAACATTTGCTTTCCCTCACCCCACAGAGGGCAACACCTCCAGAAGGACACTGGAGCAGCACTTTAGCTTTCTCGAGAACAGGTTCACATGCCACCCTAGAAAGTGTGGTCGTCCTTCATCTGAACGTTCTTCGTCTTCACATCCCATTTTCTCTCTTAATTTTTTTATCGTTTGCTTGACGTTTGATTTTCTATCAAGGACTGATCACAAACAGACAACGGCAACACCGTCTTTCAAAGGCCAACAGCAATCTGTGCTGGCCTTCCAGAAGGTCTGTATCTCCATTGCATCACGGAAGCAGAATTGAGAATACAAATCTTGAATAGCCTGATTTATATCCATAAGAATATTTGTCCTTCTTTCCCCGCTAGTCTGAGGTTACACAGCCCCTTTTATGGTGCCTCCACCACTGGCAGATCTCCTCAGGACAACCATTTGTCCGATGGGAGATGGTGGGTTACCTATTTCGCTGCCAGCTGCTGCTGCTCTATGCACTTCTCTTTCTCACTGTTGCTTTTGACCTATCCAGTTTGTTGCATCATTTCTGGTCTTCACCCTTTAAGTGTAGGCTGTTGCTCCAGATGAGAAAAATGTTGCTTTTCATTTCCAGTGAGAGTGTGCACTTTAGAAAAAAGCCCTTTGAGGAGCAATGGTTGTAGTCTATTCTACTTCTACCTTGTTGTGATCCCTCTATTGTTGGACATTTCTACTCTCTATACTACTTACCTAATTCAGAGCTTAACCATCAAGGCAGCCCATGAAATTAAAAGCAATTTTCATACATCAACAGAAGCAAGGTGTTGGTTTTTTTATTTTTTTCCTCTCTAACAATTTGAAGTGAAATCAACAATACATAGCCATATGTTTTAGAGCAGGTGTGAAAAATAATCATAAAACCTCTGCTGAGAAAAATGAGAAGAGAAAACTTCGAAGACTAATAAACAAAATCTATTGGTGTAGCAGCAGCCATATTTTCCTTTCTTCAGATCAAATATCATCTTAGTAGAGTTAATGGAGATATTAGCATCAACTTCAATGGAATCAGGATTTCTCCCCTCTTGACTCGGCATACTGTGGGTGGGCCATAATACTAAGTCATGATTAGTCTCTTAACACCAGTGGTTCTGCTGGCAACTCTCAGCATTGCAGGTTACTGGAGCTACAGGAGATAACTATTTTCAGCTTTTAGACTTTCAGAAATGCAAATTAAGTACAGTCCCACCTGTAAAATTCATATGTATGCATTGCATTATATTTTGCTTTATTTAATAACTCATTAGGTATAGGTTAGAAGGAGTTGGAAACCACTAGAAAGCTTTTACATTCTAACGTGAGTTCTTTCTGAAAGCCACCTGACCACGGCATTTTTCCATTTCACCACTCAATGTCAAAATGGTGTCAGAGACTAAGTATCTCTGGATGTATCACAGAAGTACTGTATTTATTCATGTTCAATCTCATTTTGTATCAGCATCTTTACCATGTAAGCTCTAAAGGAAAATAAATCTTGTAAGAGTCAGCTGTGATATAAAAGTGCAGGAGAAATAATTAAGATTAGTAGCCTACTCAGTTTCTGAATGAAGATATACAATGTATAACCCAAGTTTATGAATCCACTTTATCCACATGATTAGTAGCTCACTTTTTTGTTGGGAGTTCAGGGTATGAAAAATCATGCTGGTGTAGTAACAATTTGATCAGCAACTTATATAATTTAAAAAAAGGAAAAAAAGAAAAAGAAAGCACTATTTAATTCTCTGACTCAAAGACTGTAAATTTCACAGGGCTGGCCTCTAAAAATAAATACATTTAGGAATTTTGACATGATAAATGGACAGAGGGAATTCTTCACATTCATGTAGCTTATTTAAACCTTATTCCCTGGAGTCTCACAGAGTACATTTAGCTTTTCATTTTCCTTTCAGAAATTTCATTCCCCATGTGTTGCCTGCTCTAGTCGAGAGGTGGCGTCCCTGGCGACAGGGAGGCTGGATTAAAATGATCTCTAGGGCCCCTTCCAGCCTAGGCCATTCTGTGATTCTATGATTCTATGAACATTTCAGAGGCACCTTAGGAACAGCTATTTTAAGCCTACACATATCATTGTAGGGATGCCAGTGCTAACCCACTGACAAAGCTGCTTAAGGATGCCCTGAAATCAAGCTCAACAGATGAGAAAGGCAGGACAGAATTTATAGTAGATGCTCATCCTTCAGGAGATGTTTAAGCCTGTGCTGTTCAGTGGGTGCCTTCTCACAGTTCATACCATCTCCCCCACTTCAAAAATCTTTTATTGTATACAATTTTCCATGTGTATTCAGCCACCTTCTAGTGTTTATCAGTATACCTTCCATGTGGCAAGCTGCCAGTGAAATTCAGTAGATGAGACGGACTTTAAAAAGTGATTAGAGTCTGCAAGTATTTGCTCAAGGATCTCCTCCATTCTTTGAGAAGGTGCAGAAATGTGTTTGCCCTTCGTATGTCCTCTTATCAGACAATAACATCCTCCATAATTTTATGCTCCAAAAACTTCTGGCAGCAGTATAGAACAAAAGACCTTGTAATTGGCTTTTAAGAATGATAGAATTACAGCATTGTTTTACATATGAAAAATGAAGGTTATTCTTCAAGGCCATGTATTTCATCCTACACTGTATTAACATGGTATAGTCAACATCAGCACTCTAAAAATAATGGATCAAAATGTTCTTTTGTTGCATAAGGCAGCTCACTTGAATTGATCATACATTATAAGCTACATGTGATTTTCATGCTCCTTAAGAAGCTCAATTATTTAAACATTCTCAAATCTAATAGCCTACTAGGTGCCTGCAGCTCCTCATCCATATTTATATTTATTCATGTGTAGAGGTGGTATGAAATACAAATTGTTCAAACTCATCAAACACTTTTAAGAATAACTCCCCTATATTCAAATAATGTTCGTCTGAATGTAACACAGAACTTTCCTCTCCTTTTGTTAGGTCTGTGCTTTTTCATCATTTACACTTGTAGTGTAAGTATCTAAAGGTTTTAATTCAAGGCTGCTACTGCTTAGTAACAGTAAAGTCAGGAGGCAAAGAAGTTGATTCAAAATCTCTGTAGGTTGGCAAATACATAAATTAAGTTACATTTCACCAGTTTTAGACTTTAGATAGATCGCCTGCCATCTGAATGAAGTACTGCTGAAACAAATTTGATAAATCATCTGGCAAATATCTATGCCTAATGAATACATATCTTAAGAGAAATATCTAAGCCTACAGCTTGTTAGCCAACAGGATTAGCCTGAAAAGTATCTCCTTCAGTAAAATAAAATAAAGATTTATCGCATCAATTTAAATATTCTATAATGCCACCAAATTGGCATCATCAATAGAATCTTTAAAAAAGGTAATTACAGATTCAGTGGTTCATTTTTCTCAGTGAGATCTTTTTTCCTTATTTAGCAATATTCGGGTGTTCCTATCACATATCCACTAATTAGTGTCTTTACAGTGAATTTATTTAGATTAATAATATTTGAGTAATACTCTTGAGATCTTTTAAAAACACAGTGTGGTCTGACTGAAAGTACTCCAGATTGGACCTCAGCAGACCATGGGTTTTACCACTGACCATGATTATGTGCATTTATCTCTTTGTGTCTTCATTGTCCTCATTTCTGTGAATCTTCTCAGAAGGTCAGATTATTTGGACAGAAGTTGTCTCATTTTGTGTGCTTAACTCTTTACTCAGCTTCTTGCAAGCTCAGAGTTCTCGCCTCACACCTGCCCCAACAGAGCATTTGTACCTGGTTTCTCTAGGATGGATCATAGCACCCTTATTTTGAAATCAATCAAGCACACTAGTTCTTGCAAAAGAGAAGATTTACTATACAGAAAAATTTATTATGTGAAAATCTAGTAGCTTTGAACTGCAGCTGCCCAACTAAAATGCAAAACCACTGTGTATTTACACCAGAGGCTGTGGCACTTCTGGGAGGTTTGTCCACAATATTAGTCATTCTCTTACTGATCCTTAGCAAGGATCCTCCTTAGGGTGAGCTAACCTGTGTTATCCTTTTCTTTTTTTTTTTTGTTTTCTCCCTGGAAACATGCAGATTGCAGCTGAAGGGAAATACGTCACTGCAGATGAGGACAAGTTTGGGTAGTAACACTTCTTTGGGGTTTGTCCATCAGTATATGGCCTGTTTCGAGATATCACACACTGAGCACTCTTTCGTTTTGAAAGAGCCCAGGTGATCAGTAGTTCTCCAGATCATTGCCAGAAATTGGATTTACATAGCTGGATCCTTGGAAAAGGTGAGACATCCAAAGAATAATTTTGAAAAACAGATACTTCATCTGTTCTGATATCACCTATGTAAAATCTATGTGCAATAGCACAGTGCAAACAAAACGAGCACATGTAAAAAATCTCTAGTCCAGGCCTTGCTAAAAGCAAAAACCAGCACTGTGATTGATCAAGGTGCCATGCATGTTGTGCAGCGTTCCCAAAATATGTTTGTAAAGCTAACAGCAAAAATCACTCATGTGAAGTTCCTTTTTCCCTGCTGTAACTTAGACTATATTTTGCATTGCTATTATTTAAGAAGCAGATGATGGCTAAATTTTGTCTGTTCTGTGCATTTATATCTACTTGTTTATCCCTCTTCTCTCAGAGTGTAAGAGAAAGTGCATTTGCTCCTTACTTTGAAAAATGCTATCATGCTGTCTGACGTGATGGCACCTAAGAGAACCCCAGTGAAAATCACAACCTCAAGCAGCTCTTGATATTTGGTTTGTTTTGAATCTGGGATTGAATTCAACTGTACTAGTCCAGCAACAGTATTGATAATTTTCTTTTATTCCATTCTATCAATCAAAGCTTAGGAAAAATTTAGTCGTTAAACCTATTAATTCCTACAATGCCAAGAAATAGCACCAGATAATACAAATGCACTGAAGTCAAGAGAATTGTGTTTACCGCAGAAGGTCAGGGTTGGGTTGGGTTTTTTTACTTTTAGCTTTTTTTAAGCAATATTTTCCCTCTATCCACAGTGTGGGTCTGTATCTAGCAGACATGCTTACCACTTTTTGCAGAGCTGCTTCATCTTTTCATTCTGGTCAACTGGTGTTTCCTCTTGCACAACTGAATGTAGCAGGTGCAAGAACACTTATTTGTGCTCTGCACAAGCTGGACATGTTATGTTGAACAGCTGATACGTCTGCAGCATCCTTAGAGACTTCTAAAAGCACATTGAAAATATTATTATTTACAAAGCTTTACAGCCAGGATGTACAAATCACCCATGATTGATTTGTCAAAGGAATATTTGACCTTATTTTTAGGTATCCACCTTGTATAGGCATTGCACAAACCTAGAAAGGGATTTTGTCTTATCTTGCTATTTTGGGAACTCTAAAAGTCATGTTTACTTTCCAGCTGTGCTTGATTTCCTTTTTCATTGGGTGGTTTGAGGGACAGGGTGGGGGTCGCTGTTCTTTGGGGTTTTTTGTTTGGCCATTTCCCTGCTTTGGTCACTGCAGCAACTACAAGATGAAAACTTGGTTTTCCTCAGCCTCACACAGCATCAAAAGCTGGTCACAAAAGCTGTGACAACCTGAACCTGCCCAGGATGTTGTGACATATTTCAGCCTTTCTTTTGTTCTGTGCTTGCAAAATCACAATTTTTCCAAGGCTTTAGCAGCATAATTTGTATTATTTTTCATGCCTGTGTCCCCTCGACCATTACCATTCTGGGTCATGCTTCTTCTTGCTCTTCTTCCTCCTCTCGAGTCAAACAACCTTTTCTGTTCAGATACCTGCAGCTGGTCATGTTTTCACCTTCCCCATATCTCCATTCTCCCTGCCCCCTTTAACTTAGGAGAAGTATTAGAGAGCGATTTTTAGCAAAAACCCACAGTCCATATACAAATCAGCAGGAGCAGCATGTGTTCAGCATCTCTGAGCATTAGGTCCTATCTGCATACTTATGCCATGCTCATTGCCCAAGGAGCTGAACACCTGCACCAGGCTGATGGTGTGAATTCTTGTGATTTTATTTCCAGTTTGAGGCTATGTGATGGTTTTAATCAGGGCTCCTGGAATCAACCCATTACTTGGAAATCTCAGCATTCATCACAAAACTCTGCCCCTCATGATCCCAGAGAGAAGCAGAAAAACAGCATCCAGGTGGCAAGGCAGGTAAAAATTGTACTCCAAAACTCTTTGTTTTCTGAAGTATTAATTAAGGCTAATTTTTTAACTAAGAACGACATAAGTCATGATGCCTAAGACTTGCAGTAATATAAAACTTCAAAGTAACTACATTTTGTTCCCTATGCCAGTAGAAAGTATACAAGGTCTCTACTATGGAAACCAGGAAAATACTCATACTGAGTGGTGACTTGTTTTGTTTAATGTTCACTTAAAATAAGCCCATAATTCTTATGTAATCAAACATTCCATAAATACTCCATCAAGCTAAGATACTGACAGGAATGTTCACTGGCTTCTTCTGAAAGGTCTATAATTTATCTTTGACATAAATCCTCCCCAAAACCCTGATTCTCATCCAGCCAGGAAACTGAAGTATGCTGTTTGATGTACAGCCACAGACAGAACATCTGAGCTCTTGAATATGGTATATTAATAACAAGCTGTGCATATATAGATATATACACATGCATACAGTATAAACCTAATATTATTCATATAAATTACTTGGAAATTAATTTCCTGCAGAGAAGGTGTCAGGTTTGTAATCTGTTTGCAGACAACTTGTAAACAGAAAGAGGTTGGGTTCACCACATATTTATTTGCTCAGCTCAATTTTGTCTTTAATAAATTATTAGATTTTCTTCTCTATGGGGTTCTTGGTGGGTATAAATAGATTTCACAAGGTTGATCTAACTGCAAAGTAAATCACGGGAGGGCCTTCAGCAGTTTCCTTAACAACACGATAATGGCACAAACTCAGCAATGTATTTTCTAACACTTGCTATTTTGAGAGGTTTCTGTCTCTGTTGAAATGAAGAACCCAGTGGGAATCAGTTAGGCAAAGGTTTCTTGTGGACAGACATCAGTGCTGCTGGTGGAGAGGAGCCTCGCTGTGCCTAGGGTAGGTGTGCATCAGCCTCAGGCACTTCACATTTGCTGATCTGCCTTCCCCTGACCCTTCCATTAGGCTTCTCCTGGGGCTGCTTCTGCCAAAACCAGCTACTGGGACTTGACGGAGCAGTCAAAGCTCGTCTGGCTTTGCTCGACTCTCGTTACCGTGAGTGGGATTGCACTTAGGGAGGAGAAATGAAAAGACAAAGCACTTTAATGCATCCATCTCCTTCACTGGGAAGGCATGAAATAAGGACAGCTGGGAAGGGCTGCTCCATTCTTCCATGGTGCTGCAGGTCATGCAAAGACCTGGCCCATGTCTAATGTTTGTTTACATCTGTTGTGTTGGTGCCAGGAGCAGCCTCAGCCAAATATTTCAGATACAATATTTAGATGATGGACCACAAGTCATATTACATGGAAACAATTTTTTCTGCACTTTTGTTATCGCTGCTGATCAAATGTAAGGATCAAGATGGTTACAGGGATGGGAGTTTTACCCTATTTTGTGATACACAAGTCTATTTTTCTCTAATTTTCTATCTGAAATGCAGACAACTGATTGTATATAAGACTAATATAAGATGGATGCATATAAGTATATAAGATGTATGTAAGATGGATGCTTATATTCTTGTTCAGGTGAATTTTCCAAATAGCATCTGGTATACATAGCAGTTGTCAAAAAAAAAAAAAAGGAAAAAAGTTAATTTTCTAAAATGCTTTTATTCTCAGAGCTTGTGTTGGATATACTTCTGGATGAAGTTCAAGCTATAGTTTTGTATATCAAGCCTTTAAAAGCCGTTGTAAATTACGTAGAGTGTTTGCAGAAAAATCTGGGCCCAGGATATTTCCTCACTGTGCCTCATGTAAGGAACAGTCCTGCAGAAATAAATGTAGATTAAGTGGAAGACAAATGTAATCAATTACTTACCATCTCACTGTGAAAGAAATTACCTATTAGCAAAATATATCTTTTTTTTCCCCCCCTCTTTTTATTTTTCTCTAAGAAGTCAAACACATGCTATTCCCCATTCACAGATAGTGAGACTGACTCTCCTGTTTCTCTGGGGCTGGAGACTCTGCTTCATGGCTCATCGTGCACCTGTGTTATCTCCATCCCACCCATGTTGAGAAGACTCCAGAGTCTGGCAGAGCAGAAGTGCAAACTCTTAGCTCAGTAACCTCACACCTTTATGACTACTGCGAGTAAAAAATAAATAAAAATTCATAGGAAAAAATCCTATGCAAGAAGGAATTATTCTTCCAATTGATTTTAGCTAAGGGCGAACTTTATTGTCATGACTCCTCTATTTCCCTTTTAATCGCTGGGGATTTTTGTATTGATTTTTGGTAAATGTTGTGACTTGTAGCAATTAGTGATACTTGCCTTGCAGCAATGTATGTTAAAACAGGTATTTTCTGAAATAGAGCAGGTAGGAAGAAATGGTAAATGTTACTATGTTCTTCATGGTTTTAATGGTTTCTTCTAGGTTTTAATTGAGTATAGAAAGCCTTCTGAAAGACCATATAAATTAACGAAGTTTGATCCCAGCAATGAACATTTTTCTTTTTTTTTCTTTTTTTTCTTTTCTTCTTAATTTCTGTCCCACAACATGAAACACGAGACTGGCCCAGGGCCTAGTGGGAGGAAACATTAACTTCAAGCAGTGTCCCACCAGGTCTGGTCACCAGAGAGATGCCTCTAGGCAAAGCCCTGCCTGAAAACTGACTGGGTGTTGCACTGGGCTGGACATCAAGCTCTGGCTCCTTCAAAACAGGGAAAGGATCCTGTGTATGGTTGTAGGAACACTCCTGGGTACAGCAAAACTGATAAATACAACAGGGAAAAAAATCTTCTGAAGTCCTAGTGACAGGTGAGCTAGATTTTTTTGAGACCCGAATTAGATGTCTATATGTGACCAAATACCGGTTCAAGCCTCTTAATCCATTTACCAGACCAGAACTCTGATCCACCTTGCTCAGCTCCCATCTCCTGAGTGGGACTAACGCTGAGTAGCCAACTCTGTGAAATGGCAGAATAAATTCACTTAACACATTTAGAGAGCCACAAACAGCAGCTACTGCCATACAGAAGATTTAGATAAAGTATCCCTTGAAGGTATTTCTGGGAATGGATATGTTAATATCAAGCACATTTTAGACTGTGATCATTTAAGCTATATAGAAAAGTTAGTTCATACGGAAGGGTCTTCTAAAGAAAATTGAGCATCTGATTGTAATGGTAGATAGAGAAAACAGTCTGCAGCATAGCCAGTTGCTGTTGTGCGATGCTGTAATCCATTACCTGATTAGAAAGGCAAGGCAGACATCAGCTGCCTTTTATTACAGCGTGCCAGTGATTGCGAAGGACTCAAAAAACCCAAATTGTCATTGCATACTGTGTTGACCCGCTTATACCTGATAGAAGTTAGAGTCAAGGTGATTCGTTTTGATCGCAAAGGTGAAATTAAGACACAAATGGTGTCAGATGTCACAAAAGCAAAACCCTTTATTGACTAACAACCACTGGAGAGCGATAGGAAAGAAAGATAAGGAAAAGCAAAGCAGTAAAAGTTCAAGATAGCAAGAAGTATGGATACCACCACAGATCCAGCGACGTCTCGCAGGTCCGCCTGTTTCGATTCGGTGGGGAAGATCTCCAAAGAAAAGCTGTTCATGGTGGCTTATATAGTGTTCCAAGAGCCGTTTTGCCCATTCTCTGCCTGGTTAGCGCATGCGCATGAGGGTCGTCAGGAGCGATCTTCACCCCCCACAGTGTCGCCTCCATCAGTGGAGCATGAAGAGGTGTCCGGGCAGCCCATTTTCGCCTTGCAGGGCAGCCCCCCTAGCAGTAGTTACCCCTGGTGGGCTTGCAAACCAGTGGGCTTGCAAGACAGCTACTGTATCGGCAGTTGAGCCAGGTCCAGAAGTTGTTGTTCAGGACTTCGAGCCCCGTGGCTTATCTGGGCTGGGCTCTGAAGTTGTTGTTTGGGACTTACCGTGGTCCAAGCTTGCAAACAGCAGCCTTGAAGTTTCTTCACGGGCAATTTCAACACAGTCTTTTCTTCGCGGGCAATTCCAGCAAGGTTGAGACAAACGTTTTTAACACAGTCTCTTACACGTACCTATTATCTGCTGTTAGGAGAGATTTGAGCATTAGTGTATACACTGAAAGAGGCATAAAAACATTGACCTGCATACAGTGCTACTTCTGCTGCTTTCCAAGATTTAACTGTAACCCATCTGTTGATTCTGCCCTATTAGGAGTCCTGTGCAGCATTAAGAGACACACATGACCTTTTTATCTGGCCAAGGTTGGTAAGGAGAGCCTTACAGATGGCTTATGACTTCCTTTATCACAGTCAGCCAAACGTTGCCCTTTTAACAAAATTGCTCTTGAAACAGTCTCATCTCTCATTTCTTTTAGGTAACTATTCAGTGTTTATGATTGAGATTTTTAGTCCAACATGAGAAAACATTTATTTCAGGCTTGCCAGCTGAGGAATCTTTCCTCAATGTCCAGCTGGAGGATAGAGGTGAACTCAAGAGCTCCACAGACAGGAGAGCACAGCAGGGCACAGGAGAAGGCAGCAGCAGTGCTTGGAGCTTGCAGAGGGCGTGCCAGGACAGAGTCTGGGCTAGCTTGAATGTTTGGTTGGCTTTCAGGAGCTAGGGGACACACCTGAATCTGCAGAGAAAGACTCACAGAATCATTCAGAGCACACATACAGAGGAATTAAACTTTTTATGCCTTTTGGTGACTTGCAACTCTTTTGCAGTCTGAAGCAGTTCCACTGAAAACGTCTGATGGTGTCCTTTATCCCTAGTTGGGTCATGGGTTGAGAAATAAACGCTCGGGTCAAAGTACATCCAATGGTATTTCCTAAGTCTCCCTACCCCTAGAGCTTTTGCACTATGCTGCTGCTCTGAAACCACTAAAGCCTTCTTTCCCATATGACAGCTCATCACTCCTCATATTGCGCAGCTCTCTCTCCCACAGGTTTCAGATATAGAGAGCAGCAGCTCGGCTCTACTGCTCCATGGGTTGCTACTTGTCAGCTGAGCTGTACTAACCATACAACTGTTCACTCCCAGCTCTGTGCAGAGCCACAAAACCTTGAGACTTAAACCATCCTCAGGACCAGAAGAGGTATCATTTAATGTTGTGGTAGGTGAGGTTCAGCTGACTAGCAGTTAAACAGCTTGCGACTGCCTGTCTATACCTGTCAGCTGAGTTACATTATTACTGTCTTTTATTTTGAATGTCATCTTTCATATTATTTTCAAACCAGCAAGTAAAAATGCATAATATCAAGGAGGCAGGCTCAAATGCTTTACAAAAGTAAGGTTCAGAATCCCAGCAGAAAGCTTCTGTCAGATCTGTATTGGCAATGTCAGTCCAGAAATTACTGCTCTGCCTTTGGCCTCACCTCTGGAGTGAGGGAGGCAGTTGTTAGGCAGGTGAGGGTGGGAGGGAGTGTAGTTCAGTCCAACGAAGTACAGAATAATTCCTGTTTTCACCTGTGCATTGATTAGAAAAGAAGACTGGGAACTTTGTTTGAAGCCAGCTGGGCTGCCCCTGCAAGTATCACCACTCTGCTGTGCAAGAGTTACTGTGAGCCAGCTATAAAGCAACCTCCACATCAGCCGCTTAATTCCTGAGGGCTCAGAAAAAACGGACTCAGCGTACTTATATCTTCCATTGTCACCCAGGAGAGGGAGTTCAGAGATGGGAGAGAAAAAAAAGATGAAACAAACAAAACAAAAAAAACCCACAAACAAACACAAAACCAACCAACCAAACAAACAAACAAACAAAACCCCCATAGCTTTTAAAACTGTCTCTGCAGCAAGTAATGAAAGGCAGCACTCTCGAAAAGATTCCCAGAGCACAGAGCAGCAGCAGCAGTGAGGGCAACAAAGCAAGAAAGTAGGTCCCTGTCCTGCAGCCATAGCAGATGCCTGAGGATAGCAGATATGGGGCACTTGCCTGATAGGGGCATGTTCTCTGGTGCAGCTCTTCAAGGTTTGACAAAAAAACATTGGGAAAAAAGGAAATGAAATAAAAAACAAACAAACAACAAACCAAAACAATCTATCCCTAGAAAACATGTGTTACAAACCTGGTTCGTTACATTGGCAGGTGCTCCGTGTTAGAGAGATGGATGTGTATACATACTTATTTTGACAAGGGTTTGAAACAAGTAGGTTCTGCTTTTGCAAGGTACTCACTAGAAAAAAAAAAATCAAATACTTTAGTCATAAAATATACAGATTCTTTCATGCGTGTTTAAACCTGACAAATCCAAATAATAGAGCAACTTTATTAAACTCCACATCTCAGAAGGAATTCTCCATCTAATCTGTGGTAGTGAAATACACATTGCTTTAAGGATTCAGAGATTTATACTTACTCACTCATGATTATGAAGAGTTTTAGCAGTTTCTTGCTCAGTTAAGCAGCTAAGTTTTAACAGTTATTTGTTTGGCCTGGTCTGTAGATATCCAAAGATACTGTTTTCCATTTAGTTTTCTGGTGCTTTTCTTTGAATAAAATGTTAGAAACTATGCTTAATTTTATAAAACTAGATTCATCATGAAAGATTGAGGACTGCATTTTGTGTGTGAACACATCTGAGTACATCTGACTGGAAATTAACTGTGTAATTATACACAAAATATGAAAAAATTACGACCTGAATGCATATCAGTTGTTGAAGAAGCAATTTGCCATATAATACTGATAAACAGAAACATAATATTTTATTGTAGAAACCCTACTAGAGAATCCACAACTTAGTGGCAGTAGCTGAAAGAACCTTACAGGTTGATATCATGGTTATTTTTACAGTCCCTAGTAATTTTTTTACACTCTACTAATAACTCAAATATAATAAAAATGGCTATACATTATAAAATGGAATATTAGCTGATAAAGAACAAGGAAGCCTGTGGCAGAAATGTGTCAAATACCTTTACACATAAAAATAAATTAGAACATAGCTCACAGGTTGTTATATTAATAAGCTATGGACATTTTGGCACAAGAAAGCAGTAAGAGGGACTTTGCAGATTAATTTCTATTGTAAATCTGTTATGTTATTTTGGGACATTCCATTAAAAGAAATGGTTTATCCTGTGGACTGTCTAATATTGGATGGTCTCTGATTCTATATTACCTGCATGCAGAGAGTAACTGCAGCCGAGCTGAATAACAGCACACAGCACACTCATGGGAGAGATCAAATCGCAGGGAATCAGAGCATCACCATGGAATCGTCTCGAGAATAAGTACGTTGCAGACCTGTTAACGCACAGTTATAAATAAATTTTGTACTGCAAAGGAATAGCTGAAACTGAAGACGTTGAGCATCACATCAACGAGACTATTTCTTGAATTACCTATGACAGTCAGTACATGAACACAATTAAGGGCAGGTTAATATATCCACGTTACTAACTTGCTAAATAGCAAATAATAGCCTAATAATTAATCCAAATAAAGTCAACTGCTCCTGAGAATACGTCACTGACTTGTTTTGATCCTGCTGTCTATTTTATTAACTCTCACATATTAAGCTAAAGAGATTGTAAATCTATATATAGATCAGTTAAGCCTCAATTTCATGTATTTTTCTTATTTTCTTAGTTGAATTAGCTACCCTGGTAACACATAGAAAAATTGTGAAATTTCTATGTTTGAATTCTTAAAATAAAAAAGTGTCTTCTCACCTAAGCAGGAGCTAAAAATATTATTCATGTAAATGTTCAGTCGCTGTTCAGTTATAACAATATAAAGTTTGCACACTATACTTTACACAGTTTTGATTTCAAATATTGAATATTAAATACCTACAGTGAATGGCTGTTAACATTTGTCAAATACTGAACCCTAACAAAAAGTACAAACATCAATTTATTTTTTTTCCTAAATCTGCATTTAAAGTGAGAATAAAAAATTTTGCATAGTCCTTTTGCACTTATATGCTTGTAACCATATTAAAGATCATCCTGGTGCCTGGATTTTGGAGAATCAGATCACTATTTTGTATTACACAGTCAGAAGAGATGTCCTTGAGCTCTACTCATATTTCTTTGTGGATACCTCTTGTCTCTTACCCTGTATCTGGAATTCGTATACTTTGAGGCAGACATTAAGTCATGTCTAATCCTTTGTGAAAGACTATAAAGAAGAAGGATGTCTCAAACAGCCAGGATCCTTTAAACTAGTCTTTGAGTTTTTGAGTAATACCTTATTTTTCCACTTATGTTTATTGCTTAAAGAAGATTGTCAAACCACAGAAAGGAGACAGGCCTGCACAGGCAGGATGATGGACTTCTCCTGACTTCCCCTTTGTATGTTGCTGACTTCAGGTTTCATTCCTAGAGCTGCCTAACCACAAACTGCCTTTTTGTACCACAAAAATGGAGAAATGTGATGGTTTCCCCTTCATACCAATGGAGTGGTGTGATAAAGTCGAAACACATTCTCAAGAAAAGCTGCAACTATTGTCAGACATGTTATAGTGGTACTGAAACACCAGAGACCACAAGAGACCCCCAAGAGACCTTGCCAGGCAACCCTCACACTCATTTGGAGAACCTCCTAGAAGATGCCACAGCACCTGCATGAAAATTAATGCAGACTTCACCTGTAGGACAGAGCTAGGTTTTTTGGACCCTACAAAAGGCAAATTCCTCAGTTACAGGTAGCAGATGCTCCACCATGCTGGATCTGAAAATGCCACTGGAGGATACTGGAATCCAGGGTGTTGATCTTTCTATCTCCTTTCCTTTCTTCATTCCTCTCTTCTCTCCCCTTTGTCTTTACCATTCTACTTCCCTTTAATACAAACAATAGCAGTATTCACAATCCCTTCATTTGTTGTTGCTTGTTGCTCAATGAGTCTTTAGCATTTTCTGACTGTCAGTGTGGTTGTAGCTCTTATTTTGTTTGCAGGAATCCTGAACATAATTTACAGCCCAGAGCAAGCCCACATGTCGCAGTAGCCTGGACATGACATCCTGCTCCCTAGATTAGATTAATTCTGTATTTATAAGTCCATTATTACATTTAGTGATGTATTTTGATCTGTCTTTTGAACTTAGGGCTCTGTCCATCTGAGGCATGTGTGAGAGATTATTAGAGCTGGATATTTTCTGATATTTCACAAAAAAAATAGACCAAAATCTTGCACCTCTTCATCCCTCTTTCCCATCTGGGACTAATGATTTTCAACAGTTGCCCTGTGAGATTCTAGTTTGGGAAGGGAAACACCTTTTGCCTTTTCTGTATAACACAAGGAAATTCTGGCCTGTGACTGTGTCTTCTGGATTATGTCTGTGCAAAGTAATAGTTTAGGCAGCCCATCTTAATTTTAAAAATACAGAAATTTTGCAGTGGGTAGCAGGAAGAGTCTCTTGTCGCAAAGAAGAGAAGATAGCACTTTACATCTCAGTAATTACTACTGCTTTGCTAATAAAATTTAAAATGCTGATGTTAACACTATAACAGGGTAACTTTGATACAAGGGGTCTGTAGGCCAGATAAACTTCCAAGACCAATGTATTTCATTGACAGTGGCTGAGAGAGGCTACCTGAGAATGGACATCACCCAGCAGGTCTACTGGCAAGGATGCACCACGATTCAGCAAACAGTAAATTGGCTTTTTTAAAGCTGCTTGTGCAAGATGAGAAGCACACCAGCCACACAAGGCAAAGCACAAACCCACTAAGGACATGTTCTCCAAGTTCAAATGCATTCAAAGAATTTCATAGGCTAACTTTTTTTATAGGACACATGAGGCAGATCCAAAATCCTTAAAGTGAGCACTGTCACTTGGCCTGGCTTAATTCAAAAGAAATTCACACACCAGAATTGAGTAAAATGTATCCTGCTTCATCCCAGATGCCAGAGCCGGTATCAATGATCATGGAGCCTTGGTTACATGTCAGTGCTTTCTAGAGTGTGGTATGAAGCAAATATGGCACAAACAAAGCACCAGGGTCCCAAAATACATCGTTTCTGTGCAAAGATGAGGATCTACAGGCAGATCCCACAACTACCAGTGTGATACTTCTGGCTAGCAAGAGAATTTTCCCTGTAGTTTTGCAAAACTATTTTATCAAGTTGTTAATGAAAGCAGCTGGTTTGTTAGTATTTCTAGAATTAATTCATTCTTGTGGTAATTTTAAGAAAATATGCAGTAACTGGTAAGTTACTGAAAGGGTATATACCTGAGGTATTGCATAATCAAAATATTGTTTAAGAGATGTTTTGCAGCACAGTACTTATTTCTGGGTTCAGTATTGCACTGAAATGAAGACTGAGAATTCCTGTCTGGTTTGACAATTAAACAGAAAAGTAATTTATGCTCTTTTATAGACAGCAACATTCCTGACTTCAGTCAACAAAGCAATTGAAGTATATTACCGAAGTTTTACTACAACAGTTGACTTGGCCGTTATTGCACTTCTTCCCTGCAAAATACATTCTTCTGGCAACTGAGAATAAACAATAAAATAAAACAATGCAGGTCAGCTCTTCCCTTAAGCTAAAATGAAACTAGAAGTTATGAAAGCAATGCTTTACAGAATGCAAGTGACATGTGAGCTGGATTACCATATCTTTCCATTAGGGAAGAGCAGCATCTTTCTGATGGTACAGAAGCTATATAGTAAATTTATTTGTAGATGTGCCTTATTCTCTTCTACTATTTACTTCATAAGGTGGGAATGTTGTTTCTAGGTTTATGTGATCTTTCTCAGCAGACTTACAGGTTTAAACATAATATCAAAATATGGCGTATTATATATAATATTTAACCATGTTCAAAGATACAGAAGACAAAAAAGAATAAGGAACTATGAATAAAAATTATATTTCTGATTTTACATTTGGAGAACATAAGAATGACTGAGTACCTGAGGAATATTTGAAATATCGAATTTATATAACACTTCAAGGGTGGTTTCTTGATCTCACCTCATATGATGATTTTTTTCAGCATACTTTCCTTCAAATCCTTTTCACTTTAAATAATCTCTAAGGATTCCCCAAGTCCAACAGCTTCAGAACTGGGAGAGTTTCTGATGTTTTATATACAATGTTAGGTTGGCCTTGTCTCCCAAAAACTGTTATTTCAAGATACCTTGATGAGTCATGATAGAATCCAAGTGTAAATTTCTGTGTAACAGGAGGGAAAATTATGTATCACAGTTCAGAATCAAACAGGTCCTCCTGTATTTGCTGTAAATTATGCAAACACTGCACTATTCCAGAATGCACAT
This sequence comes from Apaloderma vittatum, assembly GCF_000703405.1. NCBI lineage: Eukaryota > Metazoa > Chordata > Aves > Trogoniformes > Trogonidae > Apaloderma > Apaloderma vittatum. The sequence continues at coordinate 23,345 of NW_009722373.1, forward strand.
TATATTCAACACATTTTTCACTACCAGTAACACTCTCCCTTCCCGCTTTCCAATGTCTAAAAAACACAAGTCAAATTCTAGTAATGATCTTGCTTGCTTTTACGGAGAACATAAACAGGTTTTAAATAGTCATGGTAAGGATGAATGGTTTAATGATCCCATCAAAAGCTGCATGATAAGTTTTATCACTATTCTCCTCTAGATGGGAGAAGAAAGGAGTTACAAAAACAGATGACAGAACTCCACCATAAGAGCAGTATTTCCTCTAACCCAGAAGGAAGCTTCCTAGCAGTGAGCATTAAGGATTCTTTGAAAGCTGTGGCAAAGACAGATATAGAGAATATTAAAAAACAGATATATTATACATTTCAAACTCTACTTCTTACCTACCTGTGACCAGAAAATGCAAACATGACTTCGGTCCATACAACATTCAGAAATTAAATGTGCCCTCCACATCTTTGACCATCTTTCACACATTCTGTTCAGCTCGGTAACTCCTTCCCTCTTTTTGCACAAAGCTGAAGCACCTTCATTTCACATCTGCTTGGCACTGCTTTTTTTTTCTAGACATAGTCAAAGTTGAGAATCTGAGGCAAGAATTTGAACCAGCTTCCATCTTATTCTGTCAATGTATTATTGAAATAATAGCATGTCAGTTTGTACCTCATATTTTACAGACTTCTAGTCTTCATAATTGCAAAAAGAAATCGATATCTTATGAAGTAAATGCACTTGTAGTAGGCAACACTTATGTCAATGGGAAAAGGAATACCAGACAAACCAGTTTTGGTTGCTGCCTTCCACTGAGAGGGTTAAATGAGAATTTTAATCATCACTGATGGAGGAAGGATTTAGTACTGAGAGATCTGAGCTGCCTAACTAATGGGATATCAGCATTTCCTTTGCAGACCAATCTCCGCACCAAGGAATACTAAGGCTACATATAGTGCACATGCATGTGAAAACAGCTGGTGGCTAGGGGCTCTGCTCAGCACTGTACTTATTTGGTAGTGCTCAGCAGAGCATGGAAACTTGCTTAAAAGTCCTACTTGCCTTGGTAGTAGAGATTCATCTAAATAGAGGTTTGTTGTAAATACCAGGCACTACTTTGGTGTTGGCTGCTCCATAAGCATCAAGGTGGTTCCTTGCTCAGAGATTTTTGAAATTTGTGGTTGTCAAATCTCTTACTTAGGATCCTGGTCACAGAGAGAACCCAAACATGTTGGGAGCTTAACATGATGTAGTCCCTTTGTCAAAGAGCTCATATTCCCAGCAGATTTTGGCATCTTTACTTTGACATATGAAAACTCTGTGGAACTATTCTATAACAACATATCAGTATCACCATGGCTGAGGTTATATGCAAGCTACAAGATGAAAAAAAGATAAATTTTCTGGGAAGCATCTCTTGAATTTGTAATTCACTCTTTTCTCTCTTCCTAAACTTAAAATACAGGTGTACTGACTTCTTCAGAGCCCACCTGCTTCAGCAGCACAGCAAGCCTTTGGGGAATCTCAGCACATCTGGGGATACCAAGGAACTGACAGTTCAGCCATGTGTTCTTGTGGATCTGAGTGCTGCTGCTGGGTTTTTTGCTGAGACTACACAGTTTCTTTGCAGATGATGGAAAAGAAGACTGAAATTGTAGATGAAGAGGAATTCCTTAGGGGTCTGAGTTTGTTCAGATCTGTCTAATGCATTTTTCACTTCAGTAGCTTTATATGTAAATAAAACCAGGGTGCTCTTTAAGCACATAATTACATTGGATCCCTTACAGCTGATTTGACAAACCAATATGGAAGCTGAAGATTGAAACTGAATTCCATTGGTAAGTAGGATCCATTGGGGGATCCAGCAACAAAGAAACACAGACTTACTTTTTACGCCGACACTGCAAAGGGTACTTTTTCAATCCACTAGCAGCTGAATTTGGGGTCAGTTACAACGGGAGTATGGTATTGTCCAGAAGCTCACTTTTCTATTCTTTCCATGCTGGAGACAGCATGGGCAAGCCTGTCTACATAAATTAGAGCAGGCTGCCCTGTTCAGGCACTGCCTCACTGGACCAGAACAGCAGCTGGGAATCAATGTGAAGGAAGATTGTGGCAGCACAGTGAGCAAATGAAACTGGCTGTACTGCTTGCTTTTATGAAGACTGGACACTGAAGTTTATCTGCTTGTTAACAGAAAGCAAAACAATAATAAAAATAAGATACCCAAGGAAAACAGCTTCTGAAGATGTGTATTGAAAAGACTGGGCTGTGTGATTGGGAACTTCTGTGTGTTACGAGCCACACAGCCATGCATTGCTAGGGATCAGAATGTCAAAGCCACAGCAGTCAGAAACAGCACAAAAGGATAAAAATTACACAGGAACCAGGAAAGGGAGTAGTCTTCAGGTGGAAAAGGTTAGCCAAGCTGAAGCAGGGGTGAAAAAGCAACAGCTATCTCACACAGCCAGAGATGGCAATAACTCAGCTGAGAGGATATTACTGAGGCACACAATGAAAGACTGGCATTAAAATGAAAGAATCTGCGGGGATGCTCCTTCAGGCCCAACCTACAAAAGTCGTACAGATACTTTGGCTCCTCTTTAGCATCTAAATCCTCCTATCACTGCACACCAGTTACCTCTGAATGAATAATGATTGCTTACTTCTGAAGAAGTCATTTCTGTGTCTGTTTAGTCAGCTGCTGTCAGAGGCTCCCAGACCAGTTTGCAGGTGGCAAGCACAGCTGGGCCTGTCATGTTAATGTGAACGGTTTTGCATCTCTTCTCTGGATGGAACCACTTGATCCCCCCATTGCTGGATGATTTGAGTAGCAGCTCCCTAACCACAGTTGATACTGGTCAAAGGCATCCATTTTGTGCTTGAACCACAGCTCATCCTCTAATGGTGATAAATTAACATGTTCCCTGGGCCAAGAGCAAGAGCTCTGACAAGGTAATTTCCCCTCTACCACTGGAGGAGTCCACCTTGAGCAGGAGTCACCCTTGAAGCTCCAGTGCTTCTGGTTGGACAACCAGAGGACATCCCCAGAGCGGTGCACACTCCCACCAGAGATACTGGCCCAAGGTCTTCCGTGGATGTCTAGATAAATAGGGACCTTGAGACAGTTTCATATTATATCAAATTAAGTTAATACTACCTGATGAATGTCCTTATGCCCTAGCTAATGAGTGTCCGCATTGCAAGGCTTAATTCAGTTTTCACTGTACCTTTAGAGTTCAGCCTGAAAGTCTCTTTTATTAAATTCTTGCTCTGATAGTTCAACAGCAAGCCAGCAAAACCACAGCAGTGTAAAGTTTTAAGTCAAATTGCTTAGAGAGGGCAAGAACTCTTCTTCTGTAAATCTACATAATAAATTCTAGTGGAAACCCTGCATATTAGTCCTTGCCAGGATAATGGCTGCTGCAGAAATGCTGTGCTGGCCATTTTAAACAGAAGATGAAAGATCCCAAGTAAATCCTCACCAGCCCAGGCTTCTCTTTTATGTCGAGCTACTTTTATGTCCCACTGTTCCAATTCTTCCATTTTTAAAAAGGCATTCTTCAGTGAAGTAGTCTATTATATGTAAATATAAAAACCTTTTATTACATTATTAAACGCAATGTTTTTGTAAAGCAGCAGGCGTTTTATAGAACCTTGCAAGAGGAAAAAAAACCCAATTAACTACCCCACAATGCCAGCCACAGTTAGACAGCAGATTTCCAGTGAAGCTCAGCTACCTCCCTAGGTCCCAGATACAAACCTATAGCTTTAAGAAACAGGTTATCTTTCCAACCCAGTAACTGTGCTAAGTTCCCACAGGATGCTGAACATCCAGGGATGCCCGAAGTAGCCAGCCAGCTGAGAGCCAACCATTCACTCTTCAGTGAAACCCTTGATCTGTGTCAGGGCTCTCACTAAAGGAACAAAAACTAAGCACATAAAGAAAAGTATACCACCCTCTGTTTATATACTGCTTTTTTTTAGAGCATGGTTCAACTCTGTCACCATCCACAATAATTTGTCTACTGTTTAGCTTAGTAGAATATTTCTTTTTATTCTCCACTGCATGAAAGATTGAATAGCTAATAAAACTTCTGGCTTTTATTAAGCAACATTATGATCTTCCCTCAGGTATGCAAGCACAGGCAAACATTCATTTGTTCCAGGATGGAAATAAAGCTGTCAGGGTACTTACAGCTATCAGCATCCTCTCTCCATCCAATGTGTATGTAGGACAGGTTGCAAAACTAAACAGGGCTTTATCCTACTTGCACCCTTTTTCTTTTTCTACATCAGCAAAATTAAGCAATGGACATTAGTTACCCCAAATAAAAGATTAACACAAAAGAGGAGCTTAAATTTTGATTTGTGCTTTTAAAAGTAATTTAAGGAAAGGCAGCACTATTTCTTGTCTTACTCCTATTTACTATCAAAGGATTATTTATTTACCATCATTAGCAAAAAACCACATGTTTTTACCACTAACCTACTAGCTTCTCCTTATAGCTCTGGCATCACTGGGAACAAAAATCCAGTATGTTTCAAGCCACAAAGACTTTAACTCTGTCAACAAGTTTCAACTCTGCTATTGAACATCATTGTTTCATAGGAACGAGCACATAAAAGATATTTTCACCCAAAGGTGGCTGTTTTTATTTGCGGGAAGGACACAGTGTATGATACATAAACACAGGTATAGACTTGACTTAGCAGAAAGAAGGCCACAAAGGGTACAATTTGCATCCTTGGACATACTGCTGTTTTCCTCAGAGGGGTGTGATAGCTTTGTGTGAAATGAGATAAAGAGCGCAAGGTATTAACTGGGACAGTAACTGAAGTCATTTGTTTCTACCTCTTCCGCATACTGAGCACACCATGCCTCCCTCAGACAGCTAACTTCTGCACTCTGAATCTAAATATTGCCATCTCGTGGTCTGCCAATGCTGCCTGCCAGCCCTGCAAACAGAGACAAAACACTTCTTTACAGGCTGGGCACTGCATATTCCAGTCACCACATGCTGTTTCTATTCTACATCCAGACCCCTGCCAGCAAAAGAAATGGTTGCCTGATGATCCCACTTCCCTCTTTGTACCTTTTTCTTATCCCCCAGTGCCGCAGGCTGCCCCCTCCCTCCTGCAGCAGAGCACTGAGACAGACACATCAGGCGGCAGAAGTTAGCAGCAAATACACAGCCCTGATAAAACTTAGATTGCAACACCACATAGCTTGTACAAATTCCTTTTGGTGGCGGATGGACAGCTGGAACCAGGCAAATCCTTTACCCAAGCCTTCTTCTCTGCCTCACGAGCAGGATTTCCACTGGACTTTCTGGAAGGAGCAGTTTCTACAACAGAACACATGGAGCTACACCTGTTTCACTGTGGTGCAGGAGGGCAGAATTAGCCCTACGTTTGAAGATTTACATGTCTGTTCTGTCTTTATAGAAGAGCAAGTAAACTAGCAAGTGCAGAGAGCCTGACCGTACACGGGCATGAAAGAAATCTCAGTCAAAGGCCTTTCCCTTCCCAGGTTTAGTGTCTTCTGTGTTTGGACGGCACCACAGGTCAATGAAACCTATTTTGTGGAAAGGAGAAATGAAAGGAAACTTGATAATGTCAAATTTTCCACTCATCTGAGTTTTTCTGAGAAGTCAGAGAGTGAAAGAAGCAGGTAGGAGTATGCAGAAGGGACTACTAAGGATTGCTCAGTCTAAACTACATAAACCCAGATCTTCAGTTAACGGCTGAGTGAATCAAATATCTTTTCAAGGAAAAGATTGCAATCTCTATGTAAGGATGAAGAATCCACCATTTCACAAACTGCTACAATGACTGGCTGCTACTTCTTTCAGAATATTCTGCTTTTTTTGACCTGACTGCATCTAACATCACCTCCCAGCTGACAGATTTCTTTTTATACCTCAGTGTCCTAGTTGGGGTAATATTGCCAAGCCTCTATTTCCCAGGCAGCTGCTTACAGCCTCCTTGTAGCTGTCTTTTTTTTGTCCAAACTCAGGTGTTCTCTCCAGACTAGCTCCTATTCCCTCTCCTACCTCCAAGCAACAGGAGACCCTGGCAGGAGACTCCAGCCAAGCTGCTCCAGCAGGCACCAGAGCACGGCAGCAGCTTCCCTGAGGAACCACCCCTGAGTTACATCCAGCAAGTGGTACTGGGCCCCCTTCAGGGGCTGTTAGTATGTGCTTCAAAGAGCGTGGGGTAACCTGCCCATTCTAACATTAGGTCATTTACCTACATCTAGTAGATTTTGATTTAGCCACCAAGCTTGACAACCCTTTCAAAGTTATAGTTGCTGTTACTGAAGTCTCTACATAGTCTTGATCTTTGTACAGATATCTGATATCTCCTCTAAACTTTGCTTATCCTTGGCAGTAACAATATCTTGTGATAGACTAATGTGTCTATTGTAAAACAATTTTTTCAGCACAGCAATGATATTGCCATTTATCTGCAGCTCCTAATGAACCGTTATTTTTGTAGAGGGACTAGGCTGCACTAACAAAACAACAGTTGCGCTATCAAGAATTGACATGATAAAGTCTGCTGAGAAACACCAGAGAAGGGGAGCAGAGACCTCTGAGAGTACAAGATGAAAGATGCCAAAATTCCAGAAAACCCTAAGCATGTGAACACAAATCACAAATGGTCAGCTACTACTCACTAAGCAAATGCACTTTTGAGAGCAGAGTAGAACCAGTTTTGGGACATAATTTAAAAATGTACAGACCTGTGTAACAACCTATTGCAGTTGCCCCAAGATTGGTGGCCTGGGCAGAGCTGTCTTCACATTATCTATGACTGCAGTGAAAGCAACTGGCTGTGTAGGATGAATCCTTTGGAACATAGCTATCTGGAATGCTGTATTGATATGAATGGATTAATTCCTAACTATTAAAGGGAAAATCGTTCCTATCACTTTTGTTTCTTATAGTATTTTACTGCTTAGCTTTGATCTGGTACCCATCCCCTTCCCTTGAGGCTTCATTGTAATTTGAACACAATAAAATACCAACAAAAAGGGGGTTAAATTATTTTTTATCCTTCTCTCTCTATATTTGCATGGCTGTCCCTTTGGTCCCCTCATGATGGAGAGAGAGAAAAAATGTGCCCTGTCTTCCTCTTTATTGTGTGCTGTCACAGCCACTCTTCTTTAAAAAGGAAGCAACTTCAAGCTCACAACCAAACACTGAGATCATAAAATCATAGAATGGCCTAGGCTGGAAGGGATCTTACAGATCATTTTAATCCAGCCTCCCTGTCGCCAGGGACGCCACCTCTCGACTAGATGGGGCACCACATGGGGACTGAATGGGAATCGAACCGGTGACCTTGGCATCCAGAACAACATAGATCTGATTTGGATCTAATCCCTCTAATGATTCCTTTGAAAGAGTGGTAACGTATCTTTATTGCTCACTGTCTTATATAATGGGCCTCCTAACATTTTATTCATTGTACTGACACTCTGGAGTGCTGAGCTCTCTGTAGCAATGTCTAGGTCCTTTCTAGGGTAACAGAGCTGATTTACAGCCCATTAAAGTGTCCGACAAATTATAGTTTTTCCACTCAGTGTTTACTCCTTCACCTCGCAGGAGGGGCAGCAAAGGCCAAGGGGAAAGGGAGGCAAGAGCTGAACTTTAGTATCTTTCCAATGAGAGACAGAAAAGCCAAAGCTCAGGAAGCAGAACAGGTTTGACCTAGTATTTCTTGCATCTGCAGCGAGCAGAGTGGCTCAAGGCCACTCACCATGGAAGAGCAATAGCAACCCAGGGAGCAAATGGTATTAATAGCCTAACAGCAAAAGAATGGTTTCCAGAAAGTCCACTTGTATTCTCTCCAAGATTTCTTACGGATAAGTGGCTTTTCAAAAGTCCTCAGGTGACTGTTCTTAAACAGAGCTCACGCTGAAAAGAAATACAGGATCTTGCCAGTTCTGTACTAATTAATCCTGTTTACGTTCAGCCTGAATGGATGACAGCATGTCTTCCCAGGAATGTAGCAAACCTGGGAAGGCCCTGCAGGCATCTGAATTGTGTTTAAGCCCAGCTGTGTTAGTCTTGCTGCTTGGGGTAAAAGCTTAGTAGTGTTGCTAGAACCTTCAACTGAAGGATGATCATTCCTGTGCCCCTGTTTATACTTGGCAGAAATATTATGCATTTTTCAAGGTGGGACTGCACCATTTTGTTTTCAGTAACAGTGTTCCTTGACAACCCAAACCAGACCTTGAAGATTCAAAAACATTTGACAAAATATTCCTGCTCCTTTGGGGAATCTTCTGCTGGAGCCATCACAGTGAGGCACTCTTTGGAAACCGATGGGAAAACTCTCAACAGCCTTCCTTCCTGAGATTCCTGGCCCAAATGTGCTCCCTTAGGAGGCTGGGACTCTGTAAACAGATATCTGACTTGTAGTTTGAAAGCACATCACTTCAGACATGATATTACATCTTTTTAAGAGCAGTACAAACTGTAAAGAAAGGAGGTTTAATTTTGTGTTACTGCCATGTAAATACAAATCTTTCAGTTGTTTTTTTAGAGTTGCGCAAGCTGATCCACTACTTGGATAGCTCTGCAAAAGTCAGCATGAAGGTGGAGATTTTGAAAGGAGGCTTCAAGATTTTTTCTTGTCCATGTTTCTAAGATCTAAGACCAAAATCTTTATCTGGATGAACTTCTCTGCCAGATCACATGGATAACCATTCAATTAACCCTTAACCACTAATAGGCAACTTGTTCAGCTTTAGTCTGTTTTTTAAGAAGGGTCTAAAAGAAAAAGCTGAATATACACACACAGGTTAAAAATGTCTCTGGGTTACAAAGAGGGGAAAAAAAAGACAGAAAAAAGAAGGGAGGGTGGGTGGTGAAGAATTGAAAAAAACCGTACTGACCCAGAAAAAGGGTGATGAAGGAACGCTGTTGCTGTCCCCCACCATCCTTGACAGCCGTTCCACAGGCCCAGCAATCCTATGGTTAGTATTTCTTTTTCATTTCTGCACCCCCTGTTTCTTTTTTTCCTGCCAGGTCCACCACTAAACCATGGCCCTAAGCACATAAGGAGTTAATATGTAACATATGCATGGCAAAGTTTGTTACCTGGTCTGTCAAAATCCTCGATTTATGTTACAGGCTGGCCTATACTTCAACATGAGTATTCACTTTGGCTTAGCAGATTTTGGTGCTGCCTTCACATCTTTTCCAATAAGACAGTCTGCAATGGCATTATTAATAAAGGATAAAATGCAGTCAACTTTGAAAGTCAAAAAAACTTCCAATCCCCATGCTGCAAAATCAGACCTTCAGAAGTCTAGCTGGTGGCTCCCAGAACAACTCCCCTGGCTAAAAAACCTTCCCTGACCAGAAAAATCTTCCCTGGCCAAAAACCTTCCCAGTGCCATAAGCTTAAGACATGCAGACTAAAGTCTAAGTTCATTTGCTCCTATAAGGAATTTTCAATGAGGAAAACAAAAGGGGAATAGGATAGGAGACATTATTGTCCTCAAAGCCCACCACCTGCATAGGCTTCTGCAGTTAACTCAGGTTGGCTCTGCATCACACATCTGCTGAGAGCAGAGCTGTCTATGGCCTCAGGAGTGACTAAACCTACTCGGTAGACTCCTCCTCTCTGTAACCTGTATGTCCCACGGTCCAGAAGCAAAGCCTCTGCACTGGCTTTCCAGCCTTCCAAAATTTTTCCCGTGCCTTCTCTGCAAAACTGACTGAGGTCTAATGGAAAATGAGCACATCTTAATGGGTGTGGGTGGATCTGTCCCTGCACACAGTCATACTACCCTTATCGCTGTGCTATCCAAGCTGCAGTCCTAATAATTTTTAAATTTTTGTACATAAGCTCAGAGCTTTGGATGCACATATTTAAAAATAAAACCAAATAAACAACTCTACTGGAAGGGAACAAAAAAATTCAAAGTCTTCTGGCTTTCATATTAGTCTGTGATTTCACAATTTCATTAGCCCATTTTAAGGTGCTACTGAATCCGCTCCAAAAAGCATTCCCAAAGGAACCCCGAGTTTAACATACCAGTTCAAATTAACAGCTAGTGCAAAATATTGAATCAAGATAGCAAAGACAGAAATGAATTTGTGAGCAACACAGATAAATAAGCTTTCAAAAACATTTAAAAAGCAGAGGTGAGCCTGCTCTAAGTGTGAAGAGATATGGCCAGTATGGCCAGTCTCACCAGATTTTACTTGTGCAATAGTACATGAACTCAACAAAACTATTTTAAACCAGTGATAGTACTTATTACAATTCATGGTTTTTTGTGAAAAAGCACCCCAGGATGAAGATGATTGTTAGTGTTCATCTTGTGCCATCCAACAACACTTCTCCATGTTGCAACACAAAGAAGCCTGGGAGCTGAAACAGAATAAAGATGAGAGACAAAATGTGCATTAAGGGCCCTTCAAGCTCATTTTATTTCTATGACTTGCAGACATATGATTACTGCTTGGTTTCTCTGCCCAGGAGGCAAACAGTTTCACTTTATGTATGACTATTTTGTGTATGGAAAACTCAGAATGTTATCTTATACTCCTTCATCTAAATGCATTAAAAATATTCCTAAAATATACACTAGCTGGTTACAAACACAGAGCCACATTTTTTCCACAGGTTCTCAGAAAACATCTGGTACACATAATGAAGAGTCTAATACACATTACATGATTTATTAGAATGGCATAAAATCATATTTTTTTCCTCCCTTATAAATATTGTAATACAGAGTTTTACAAAGCTGCCTTATGACACATTTTCGCAAAGGAAAAGTAATTCTTGTCTTGTCAATCAAAAAACAAACAAAAAAAAATTTTGCAGACAAAAGCCAGACACTGCAGCATGAAGCCACGTTCTGCATAACCAGAGTCTCCATTAGCTCAGAAAGAAATTCCTATTGCTTTAAAAACATAAACAAAGCTAAGCAATATTAGCTACAGATGAAAGCTGTACCCATTTTGCCAAGCAGCTGAAGGCCACAAGTTCAGTGCAGCAGCAGCATTTAACTTTAATGGATACTATTTGTCTCATGTAAAGCTGGTGTCATTCCCCTGAAGAATGAAACCCGGGCTGGAGAAGTCAGTCCGTGCAGCAGACTCTGCCTAAACCACTTCCATTTTTATGCACACTATATGTAAGGACGAGCCTGCTCAGCCCACTACGCTAGGCTACAATGTCTGTGATGTGCAGAGCACACGCCCAAGCTCACCCCTAGAAGGCAGTTCAGGCGGTGGGATCATCTCTGTAAGGCAGCTGAAATCGTTCTCCAACCCAATAGGAATAAAGTTTCCTTTCAGATTTGTCCTGTTAGAGGGGTTTCTAAGCTACCCATGCCTCCATGCATCTTTCATTACACTAAAATAATATGTAATACCAAATGCTGACACCTCTCTCTAGCAGCCTGAAATAGACATATCGTACTCTGAATGTTTAACACTTCTCTGGCTTTCCAATTTCTGAACATCAGGGACCCTCAAGGGGCCAGTTAGCTGTGTCTAAAGCAAAGCTTGCTCATAAGTGTTTGTAGCTGCATGTTCATGCCTCCCACCTCAGCTCTTAAAAAGACTCGCTATTCAGACATTCAGAAGAAAATAATTAACATTACTTTTTGGCATGATCAAAGAGATTGCATGTGGGAACCTATCATCCTGGGAGATAAACATTTAGGAAAGTTTTAGTTGTAAATATACTAAGCAGACATATCAGGCCAAGTAAAAGGCTCTGTACAGCTTCCAGCAGAACATTAGAATGAAGCCCTAAGAAAAGGTCTTTTCATCCAAGTTTTTACTGAAGAGAGCTTTTTCTCTCTCCATATTTTTTATTATTTTATTTTCCCCTCAGTAAATTACTTTGATATGTTCTAAGATTAATTCTCATCCATGATAGGGGAGAAATAATAATCATCATCATCCTAACACCTGTGTCCTATCTTCTTTTCCCTCCTTTCCTGTGATTTCACCTCCTGAGCACACCCACCAGTATTATCACTTAGGAAAAGCCAAACACATTTTGGGAAAATGTTTACTATTATTTTGTTCACAGCTTTTCATTAAAAATTATTTTTCCAACTAAATCTACCCTTCATTTACATCCTTGCGCGTGGCTACAAGGAAACTGCAACTGAAACAACAGTAGCAGCATTTTATGTTAAGGGAGAAAGAAGTAAGAGGTCCCTTCTGCTATCTGGTACACAAAATCAAGCTTTAAGTCAGAGATCCCATAGTGACTGTAGCTCTCTGCACAGGTGCAGGAGGCAGCTGAACACATCTGGTTACAGGATCTTGAAGTTCTGGTAGCACTGTATCCCGGCAACAGAATTCTGTGCAGCTAATCCAGCACAGTGAATGGGTTCGTTTGCACAGGAGGTCTTAATTCCAACAGTTTCATTACTGTAAGACAGAAAATGTTTTCAAAATAGCTTAGGTTCAACTGCACTCGCTAATAAATTTAGGATTGTCATATATTCACATTGCTTTTAGAGTCACCTTATCCAGGCTATTCTTAATTAAATAAAGTTCACTGCTTTTCTAATTTACATTAATATAGATAGTGCAATTTTTTATTTGTTTATAGCTTACACATTTCCTTTTGACTATATTGAAATTATTAAATGTCTGAGTACTCTGAAAACTATCACTTTTTAAAGCTCCTTGAGTCTGTTGTATTATTGTAGTTCCTGGGTGTCACAGAACACGTCTGTTATTTTAGCCTATAGCTCAGGTGTTTCTTGAGAAGATAAAATTCTATGACTAAATGTATTGTGAAAGACAGATAAAGTCAAGGTAGTATTCTCTAAACCAGAAAACCAAGAAACAACATAAATAAGGAGTTAGATACACCAGTGCATCCCTTAGAACACACCTTTGAAAAGTTTAGGACTATGAAGAAAAAAATTTCAGAATACAGAAAGAATCATGTATAGAAAATCCAGCAAAGCATATCAGAATAATATGAATGAATAAAGCTTAATTTGTGGTGAGGAAAGAGGGAATTATCATCTCTATGCTTTGAAAGTTTAAAACTCACATCCTTCTCAGGTCAGCAGCTTAGAAAAATGCTGAAGATTCAGGCATCCAGAGGCCCAGAAGCTGCCTGCCCCTTTAGCCATTTCTTTTTTCAAGATCTATATAACGCATGTGCGTGTATATATTTTATATATATATATATATGTAGTGCACAGACCCCAGCATGTATTTGTAGAAATGTCATCAGAGACTTCCTCAGCATCCAGCCCTAGGGAAAGGGGCAAGTGGGAGGAGGAATACACTAGACTAGACTAGTTCAGCTGGATGATCTACAATGACCATCTAGTCCAACTACCTGACCACTTCAGGGCTGACCAAAAGTTAAAGCATGGGAATAAGGGCATTGTCCAAATGCCCCTACAACACTGATGGGCACGGAGCACTTTTGTCAAATAGATGCGATAGCATTAGAAAACACAATTTACGTCATATCCTCTATGGTGAGTGGTCACATAACAGTGTTAAAGCACTCTGACGAATATACATTGTCTTAACAGATTTGCCTTTTGTCCTATAGCCCTTACAGCTACATATATGCAAATCCGTTCGATCACCTTGTTTTATATTATAGACTGAATGTTACCCGAGGGAGAACAGCACTGGCAAGTGAACTTTATATCCACTACATCTTAAAGTTCAGGTGTATTCTCCACCAGCATGCCTCAGTCATTACATTTCACAGTTGCAGTATTTAGGAAAGACTAGAAATATGGGACCTGGAAGAAGGCAATATGTAACCAAAAGTCATAAGCCTTTCGAAGGCTAAGTTGTACACTAATTCCATCTGCACCCAAAAATAAGTCCTGAATTAAGTATAGCTGCATTTCTGCCTGGATCAGTGTCTTTGGCCCTTAGATATTTCTGTTTAAATAGCTAAAACCAGCAATAAATGGAAATCAGCTATTATCCCAGTATGATGAGCAAACCAACATCCAGTCCTTTCTGCCCAGATTCGTGGTTCAAATGCCCTGGTCACTGGGAGCACGATTTATTTCTTTTTACAAGATAGGAGGTGGTAATAATTACATTACTCAAACAGACAAGCAAATTTGCAACAATTAAACACTCTTCAGGCAGAGACATTAAGCACTAGAAGAGAGAAATTTCCTAAAGTATGACTGAGTTTTCAATCTTACCTCTTGATTTTTTAAAGCGCCTCTACAAACGGATCTTCTTAATGTCTCTGTATAATTATCAGTCAATATACGACAAAGCGTAACTGGAATGGTTAAATTTTGTCTTGCATATATTAGGTTCCATATTTTACTGTATAGTTAAGCATTTAAGTTGATTCCTAGGCCACGATTAAGGTAAATCAACACCAAGGATCCTAACACCATTTTATTTACCAATCAACAATGAACTAACAACGATGGGCCTCAATTGCCCACTTAACGCTATTAACGCACCTCACAAGAAAGAACCCTTTGCGGAAACAAAAGAACTGGCCTTGCCGCAGATATCCCTTTTGCTGGAACTAGAAAGAAAGACAAAGGAAAGCGACAGGAAAAGAACGATCACCACCCTCCCTCGGATCCCGGGGTGACCACGGCACACCCAGCCGTCTCCTTGTGGTGGGCGAAAAGCGCCCTGACTGCCCCTGGTGATCGCCTTTTACACAGGCCAGTTCGCGCCACATCGGGTTGTCTACCCCGTTATGCAAACCGCCGAGAACTGGTCTGCGGGATGCTGGGGGCTTCCGAGGGGGTCACCCCTCGTCT
>NW_009722374.1:0-2391 GCF_000703405.1 Apaloderma vittatum
CCATCATCCGTTGTCCTCTGTAGTGATGTAAGGTGCCTCCTCCACATAGTTTGTTGATATTATCTTGGTTTTTACAGCCACAGAACCTGACAGGGACCAAAGGTAGTGTCCCGCTCTCAGACACCCAGCTGGAGAATCAGCACCTGCTTCAGGGACGCGGACATGATATTAAGGATCCATGGGTCTGGTAGAGCCATCATCCGTTGTCACCTGTAGTGATGTAAGGTGGCTGTTCCATGTAGTTTGTTTGATATTATCTTCTCTTTTGCAGCCACAGAGCCTGACAGGTATAGGAGTAGACCAAGGGGGAGTCCTGTCCTCAACCACAAAGCTGGTGAACCATTCCTCCTCGTGTCCACTGCAAACACCGCCATCTTTGGCCGGAAGAGATACGTTCCAGGGGAGTAATTTTGGGCTTTTCTATCCGTAAGAGGTTGGGCTGCTTGGAAGTATCATGGAATACAGTATATTATTCCAAAGCTCCAAGGAAACTGAGACAAGTCGAGGGAAATCCTGACCACTCCAGGGTCCTGCAGACTTTGCTGTCTCCAAAGCCTGCAGGCTAGCACAAGCAGTGGCCACTGAATTTTCTGGGGCTACTGGATAATAGGTTGCTTCTGTTGTCTAATGGGAAGAGAGGAGTTCATGCACTGCCCCATCAAGTCTGAAAAGCTTTTCTGAAGAGACGGAAGAACTGTCATTTTCATAAAGAGCGCCTGCGAATTTCACTACTCACATCTATGACAGTGTATCTTTTTTCTGGAACAGAAGAGATGATTCAAACATTATTTTTCACTGCTTTTTCTATTCCAGTTTGGTTTTGTTTGTCAAATGTATGCAACTGTCAAATCTAAAGAATATTAGGCTTCCTTGGTTCTTTTTTCCCTTTTTGTTTCAGCCTAACCTGCTACATGGTCTTCAACTTGTCTTTCTGTAGCTATCTCCTCATCCGTAAAATCAGAGAGCAATATTTTTGTAAGGTATTTCCATGATCTGGAAAAGAATTTATTTACCATAGAAATATGCTTGCTACATACTTGATATTCTTTGCATAGTAGTGGAACTTTTAAAGATTTTTTTCTATATGAAAACCATTTAAGAAGTAAGAGCTTGAGCCTAATCCCTTGGAATTAAGATGTGGTCTATTAATTTCTTTATTTCAAGCCTTGAAGGTCATATTATTATTGGAATAGTTACCTGATTCACAGTTCCAAATATATAATCAATGTTTGCTTAGTGAAACGAGAACCGGCATCTCTTGTAGCACTGGAGGATGAATATTATTTGATAAATGTGGACACTGAGCATTGATATAAAGATGAAGAATGTTACAGCTGCAAGAAAAAGGATGTGAACATTTTAGAATTTCATGGTCTTCTGCGTTAATTTGTCATAAAATGTGATCTAACGATCATCTAATTCAAGACTATTGACAAACAGAATGTGTCTAAAACAATAACAGAAAACCAAATCTGATCCTCCATGTCTTTACTGAGCACACTGATTCAACATGCTAGTTGAAAAAGTAATTGAACCCTTCAGCTGACCTCAAAAACGCTAATCGGAGTCAGGTTAACCTGGAGTCTTGTTAAGAAGATGAGTTTGGAGGTATGAACTGATAAAAACCACTCAAAATTTTTGATTTTGCTCCACACAAGATGTATGCTTATGTGAGCCATGCCTTGCCAGAAAGAGCTTTCAGATGACTTACGATCAAGAATTGTTGATTTACATAAAGCCGGAAAAGGTTACAAAGTGGTTTCAAAGACCTTAGAAATTCACCAGTCTACAGTTAGACAAACGATCTACAAATGGAGATACTTTAGGACTGGGCTACTCTAGCAAGAAGTGGGTGCCCAGTCAAAATGACTC
This sequence comes from Apaloderma vittatum, assembly GCF_000703405.1. Classification (NCBI taxonomy): domain Eukaryota; kingdom Metazoa; phylum Chordata; class Aves; order Trogoniformes; family Trogonidae; genus Apaloderma; species Apaloderma vittatum. The sequence continues at coordinate 1,873 of NW_009722374.1, forward strand.
CAAGAGCACAACAAAGACTACTTAATTTGGTAAAGAAACAAACTCGAGTGACAGCCAAAGAGTTGAAGGCATCATTGGAAGTGGCCAACATCTGTGTTCACGAGTCTACAGTATGAAAAACATGGGACAAGCAGGGTGTCTATGGCAGGACACCACAAAGAAAGCCACTGCTTACTACAAAGAACGTTGCTGCATGCCTGAAGTTTGCGAAAGAGCACACTGACACTCCACAGTGGTATAGGCAAAAAGTTTTGTGAGCTCATGAAAAAAAGATTGAACTATTCAGAAAAAACACACAGCACTAGACCTGGTGTTAAAAGGACACTGCATATCATCATGAAAATATCATCCCAAAGATAAAGGATGGTGCAGGAAACAACATGATTCGGGCCTCCTTTGCTGCATCAGGGCCTGGCCAGCTTGTCGTCATTGAGGCAAAGAGGAATTCCCAAGTGTATAAAAAACTTCTTGAGGAGGATATGAGAATTTCTGTACGTCAGCTGAAACTCTGTAGACATT